>NC_091181.1:17158163-17247018 GCF_040958095.1 Procambarus clarkii | reverse complement strand
TGTTAGCGTTCCTACAAAACATTCTTTAAAGATTTTTAAAGCATAAACTATGGTACATAATATTGATTAGTGAAGCACTGTTATTCTATATAATAATTTATAGTGCTTATTATAATTTACTAAGAACAACTAATATTTCTCAAAACAAAACTACGAGCCTTCAATAGGAAGTAGCTGATCTGTAATATTCTAAGAGCATGGACAATAGCAGGTAAATTTCACAACCCATGTGGGACCTGAAAACTGCAATTTTCATTATAATTGAACCAATCACGACTATTCTGCTATCTACGTTGATGGACGAGTACTGTGAGACGTAAATTGGTCCGCGAGGAAGAGTTTGGGCCTTGAAAAAAGGTAACTGGGAATATATCACATATGTACTAATTCACATTCAACATATTGACTTTAAACATTAAGTCATATATGTGCTGTCTTGTGTGAGAACGGGTTGCATAAAGAGACAAAAAGGAAAGAGATGAATAATGAAGTAATTAGTGAGGGGTTTGGGGTGAGGGAGGTAGAGAGGAAGGAGGAGTAAGGAGGAGCGTCAGGTGAAAGGGAAAGTGGGAGAGAGACGGAGGGAGAGGAGAGTGAGTAGGAAATAGTATAGTGGTAGAGGTAGAGGTAGAATGGTAGATAAGTAGAAGTTGCAATAGCTGCCATCATCAATTCTAGTTCATTACATACAAGACAAGGAATGGAACTTATCTGTGTCACAGTATTAGCAAAGGTGTTATTAGCATGTGTCAACTGGAATTATGTTCTATGCAAGATTCTGTAAGTCAATAGTCCCAAGAGAACTCTACACTCTAGTGTGCATACTGCATCCAAAAATCCCAGATCTAGGAACAATTAAAATCAGATTACAAGCAAAATGTGGGTATGACACTGTACTTGTTTTTATGAGATTCAGAGGCCGCCATTGTTCTTTTGTACTTTATCAGTCTGCAGTTTCAGGAAAGCAAGTATGTCTACATACCGGTTGTAGTGCTTTATTACAGCTTCTTTTTCCTCTTCAGTCAGCACATCACCTGTCACCATTTCTTTAAATGAGATTCAGAAACAAGTAGTGTATTGTGAGGACTAATAATAAACAGAAGCTCCCCTATGACTCTGTAATATCCCCATTGGCCAAACTATTATGTATTAACGATAAGACCTACCATTAATGTATGATGACTTACTGTAAATATGTAGCTCTTGTAATAGCACTTTCTCTGTAACTAGCTGACATTGTATCTATAAGGTGTGAAGGATTGAAGAAATGTTTATGTAATAATCTAAGATGAGGTCTGATAAAGACCTTTTGTGCCCTCTGTAATGCTTTTGCGCTACCGCTCACAGGATGAGTATGGGGTGCACAATAAACTAGCCGCCTTCGGCGGCAACAATCAATCAGATTACAAGTAAAGTGAATCAAGTATATTTTTCTCAATAAATTCTTCAGGTATATTTATCAGGATAGATATCATAATTCAAGCAATCAAACTGAATGTTCACTAATAATATCCAAAGTGATTCATTACACAAGAATTCAAGACCACTACAGCCGTCTGCCCTTCATAGTTACACAACACTAGTAAACACGACTAAGTCACCTTAATGTTCACTCACCGAGGGCTGAGCCTAAGCTGAATAGAGAGGGTTGGGGGAAGATGGTCTGCAGTTGACAGGCAGAGTCATCCCCCATCCGGCCGCCAGCCTAACCTGGCTGCTGTCTTCCGCGCTGCTCTGATGTGCAGTCTCTGTCCTAATATTGCTCTCGAATCTACAGCTCCCTGAGTATTTATTGGGGACCAACTAGCTAATACTACCCACACGTAGATAGCCCCAGGCACTCTACAAAGCCACAAATTATACTGGCGGCTTGTTTGAAGGACCCACCCAGCTACCCTGCTACAATTATGAGCTTAGCAGAAACCATGTCAACTTCACACGACCTGACCTTGGTCACTTGGTGGTCATTAACACCCTAGAGGTGTGACTTTTACGCCGACAGACTGGCGCCTCTCAAAACCTTGTCTGTGACTCATGAATTTATATGTATATATTAAACCCAAAACTAAACAAAAAACCTTTACGTTGTTACAGAGATATAACAGGTTAGATATAACAGACCAGAAAAATAACAGGCAGGAGACATAGCAGACCAGAGATATAACAGGTCAGAGATATAACAGGCCAGAAATATAACAGATCAGAGATATAACAGATCAAAGATATAACTGGCCAGAGATATAACAGACCAAAGATATAACAGACCAGAGATGTAATAGGTTAGAGATATAAGACTAGAGGTATAACAGACCAGAGACATACCAGACCAGAGATATAACAGGGTAGAGACATACCAGACGAGAGATATAACAGATCAGAGATCTAACAGGCCAGAGATATAACAGCCCAGAGATATAACAGATCAGAGATATAACAGGCCAGAGATATAACAGACCAGAGATATGTAACATAACAGGCCACAGATATAACAGACGAGATATATAACAGACATGAGATACAAAAGACCAGAGATATAACAGTCAAGAGATATAACAGACCAGAGATAGAACAGGTTAGAGATATAACAGGATAGAGATATAACAGACCAGAGATATAACAGACACGAGATATAATAGACCAGAGATATAACACACCAGAGATATAACAGGCCAGAAATATACCAAATATGAGATATAACAGACTAGAGATATAACAGGTTTGAGACATATGAGGATAGAGATATAACATGCCAGAGATTTAACAGGCCAGAGATTTAAGAAACAAAAGATAAAACAGACCATAGACATAAGACGCCAGTGCTATAACAGACCAGATATATAACAGGCCAGAGATATAACAGGCCCGAGATATAACAGGTTAAAGATAAAACAGGCCAGAGATATAACTGGTCATAGATATAACAGGATAGAGACGTAACAGGCAACAGCTGTAACAGGCCAGAGAAATAACAGACCAGAGATATAACATGCCAGAGATATAACTGACCAGAGATATAAAATGCAAGGGATATAACAGACCAGAGATATAACAGGTTAGAGATTTAACAGTCCAGAGATATAACAGACCAGAGATTTAACAGACCAGAGAAATAACAGACCAGAGATATAACAGGCCAGAGATATAACAGACGAGATATATATCAGATCGGAGATATAACAGACCAGAGATATAATATACCAGAGATATAACTGGCCAGAGACATAACAAGCCAGAGATATAGCAGACCCCAGATATAACAAGCCCGAGATATGACAGGCCAGAGAGATATAACAGACCAGAGATATAACAGGCCAGAGATATAACAGACCGGAGATATAACAGACCAGAAATTAACAAGTTAGAGATATACCAAGCCAGAGATATAAAAGACAAGAGATATAATAGACCACAGATATTACAGGTTAGAGATATAATAGACCAGAGATATGACAGACCAGAGATATAACAGACCAGAGATATAACAGGTTAGAAATATAACAGACAAGAGACAAAACAGTCCTGCGATATATCAGGTTAGAGATATAACAGACCAGAGATATAAAAAGCCAGAGATATAATTTGCCCGAAATATAACTGGCCAGAGTTATAACAGGCCGGAGATATAACAGGTTAGAGATATAACATACCAGAGATATAATTGACCAGAGATATAACAGTTTAGAAATATGAGTGACCAGAGATATAGCTGGTCAGAGATATAACAGGCCAGAGATATAACAGACGAGAGATATAACAGACGAGAGATATAACAAGCCAGAAATATAACCGGCCGGAAATATAACAGACCAGAGATATAACCGGCCAGAGATATAACTGGCCTGATATATTACTGGCCAGAGATATAAGAGGCCAGAGATTATATCTCTAATTTAAAGGAACAGAGATATAACAGACCAGAGATATAACATGCAAAAGAGATATAACAGACCGGAGATATAGCAGACCTGAGATATAACAGACCGGATATATAAAATACCAAAGATATAACAGGCAAGAGATATAAAAGGTTAAAGATAAAACAGACCAAAGATATAACTGGCCAGAACTTTAACGGACCAGAGTTATAACTGGCAAGAGATATAACAGGCCAGATATAACAGGCATGAGAAATTACAGGTTAGGGATATAACAGACCAGAGATTTAACAGACCAGAGATATAACAGGCATAAGAGATATAACAGACCAGAGATATAGCAGACCAGAGATATAGCAGACCAGAGATATAGCAGACCAGAGATATAACAGCCCAGAGATAAAACAGACCAAGATATAACAGGCCAGAAATATTACAGACCAATGATATAACAGACTAGAGATATAACAGGCCAGAAATAAAACAGACCAGAGATATAACAGGCCAAAAATATAAAAGACCAGAGATATAACATGCCAGAGATATTTCTGGCTAAAGATATAACTGGACAGATATATAGCAGACCAAAGATATAACAGGCAAGAAATATAACTGACCAGAGATATAACAAGCCAGAGATATACCTTGCCAAAGATATAACAGGCCAGTGATATAACAGATCAGAGATATAACAGGCCATATATATTGCAGACCAGATATATAACAGGCCAGAAATATAACAGACCAGAGATATTAGAGGCCAGATATAAATCAGACCAGAGATATAACAGGCCAGAGATATGATTGCCCAGAAATATAACTGACCAGAGATCTAAGATGCCAGAGATATAACAGGCCAGAAATATAACAGACCAGAGATATAAGAGGCCAGAAATATAACAGGCCAGAAATATAACAGACCAGAGATATAACAGGCCAGAGATATAACAGGCTAGACATATAACTGGCCAGAAATATAACTGGACAGTGATATAAGAAGCCAGAGATATAACAGGCCAAAAATATAACAGACCAGAGATATAACAGGCCAGAGATATAACTGGCTAGAGATATAACAGGCCAGAGATATAACTGGCCAGAAATATAAAAGACTAGAGATATAACAGACCAGATATATAACAGGGTAGAGTTATAACAGACCAAAGATATAGCAGGCCAGAAATATAACAGAGCATAGATATAACATGCCAGAAATATAACTGATCTGAGATATAACAAGCCAGAGATATAACAGACCAGAGGTATAACAGCCCAGAAATAAAACGGACCAGAGATATAACCGGCCAGAGATATAACTGGCCAGAGATATAAGATGCCAGAGATATAACAGGCCAAAAATGTAACAGGCCAGAGATATAACAGACCGGAGATATAACAGACCAGAGAATTAACAAGTTAGAGATATACCAAGCCAGAGATATAAAAGACAAGAGATATCATAGACCACAGATATTACAGGTTAGAGATATAACAGACCAGAGATATGACAGACCAGAGATATAACAGACCAGAGATATAACAGGTTAGAGATATAACAGACAAGAGATAAAACAGTCCTGCGATACAACAGGTTAGAGATATAACAGACCAGAGATATAACAAGTCAGAGATATAACATACCAGAAATATAAAAAGCCAGAGATATAATTTGCGCGAAATATAACTGGCCAGAGTTATAACAGGCCGGAGATATAACAGGTTAGAAATATAACATACCAGAGATATAATTGACCAGAGATATAACAGTTTAGAAATATAAGAGACGAGAGATATAACAAACCAGAAATATAACAGGCCAGAGATATAACAGACGAGAGATATAACAAACCAGAAATATAACGGGCCGGAAATATAGCAAACCAGAGATATAACCGGCCAGAGATATAACTGGCCTGATATATAACTGGCAAGAGATATAAGAGGCCAGAGATTATATCTCTGATTTAAAGGAACAGATATAACAGACCAGAGATATAACATGCAAAAGAGATATAACAGACCGGAGATATAGCAGATCTGAGATATAGCAGACCTGAGATATAACAGACCAGAGATATAACAGACCACAGATATTACAGGTTAGAGATATAACACGCCAGAGATTTGACAGACCATTGATATAACAGACCAGAGTTATAACAGGTTAGACATATAACAGACAAGAGATATAACAGTCCTGCGATATAACAGGTTAGAGATATAACATACCAGAGATGTAACAGACCAGATATAATAGACCAGAGATATAACAGACCAGAAATATAACAGACCCGAGAAATAACAGGTTAGAGATATAACAAACCACAGATATAACAGACCAGAGATATAACACACCAGAGATATAACAGACCAGAGATATCACAGTCCAAAGATATAACTAGCCCGAGATATGGCAGGTTAGAGATAAACCAGACCAGAGATATAACTGGTCAGAGATATCACAGGTTAGAGATATAACAGACCAGAGATATAGCTGGTTAGAGATACAACAGGCCAGAGATAAAACAGGTTAAAGATATAACAGACAAAAGATATAACTTGCCAGAGATTTAAAGGACCAGAGATATAACAGACCAGAGATATAACAGGCCAGAGATAACAGGCCAGAGATATAACTGGTTAGAGATATAACAGTCCAGATATATAACAGACCAGAGATATAATAGGCATAAGAGATATAACGGACCAGAGATATAACAGACCAGAGATATAACAGACCAGAGATATAACAGACCAGAGATATAACAGACCAGAGACATAACAGGTTAGAGATTTAACAGACTAGAGATATAACAGGCCAGAGTTATAACAGGCCAGAGATATAACAGACCAGATATATGACAGACAAGAGATATGACAGACCAGAGATATCAGAGGCCAGAGATATAATAGACCAGAGATATATCAGACCAGGGATTTAGCAGGTTAGAGATATGACAGACCACAGATATAACACACCAGAGAAATAACAGGTTAGAGATATAAAAGGCCAGAGATATAACAGACCAGATATGTAATAGGTAAATATATACCAGGCTAGAGATATAACAGACCAGAGACATAACAGACCAGAGACATAACAGGAGAGACGTAACAGAACAGAGATATAACAGATCAGAGATATGACAGGTCAGAGATATAACAGACCAGAGATATAATAGGTTTGAGATATACAAGGCTAGAGATAACAGACCAGAGACATAACAGAGCAGAGATATAACAGGAGAGACATAACAGAACAGAGATATAACAGATCAGAGATATGACAGGCCAGAGAAATAACAGAATAGAGATATAACAGATCAGAGATATAACAGGTCAGAGATATAACAGACCAGAGATATGTGATATAACAGGCCACATACATAACAGACCAGAGATATACCAGACATGAGATATAACAGACCAGAGGTGTAACAGACCAGAGATATAACAGGATAGAGATATTACAGACTAGAGATATAACAGCCCAGATATATAACAGACATGAGATATAACAGACAAGTGATTGAACACACCAGAGATTTAACAGGCCAGAGATATACCAGACATGTGATATAACAGACCAGAGATATAACAGACCAGAGATATAACAGGCATAAGAGATATAACAGACCAGAGATATAACAAACCGGAGAAATAACTGACCAGAGATATAACAGGCCAGAGATATAACAGACTGGAGATATAACAGACCATAGATGTACCACGCCAGAGATATAACAGACCAGAGATATAACAGGCAAGAGATATAACAGACCAGATATATAACAGGCCTGAGATATAACTCGCGCCAGATATAACTGCCCAGAGATATAACAGGCCAGAGATATAACAGGTTAGAGATATAACACACCAGAGATATAACTGACCAGAGATATAACAGGTTAGAGATATAACAGACCAGAGATGTAGCTGGCCAGAGAAATAACAGGCCAGAGATATAACAGACCAGAGATATAGCAGACCAGAAAATATAACAGACCGGAGATATAACAGACCAGAGACATAACAGGCTAGAGATATAACAGACTAGAGATATAACAGACCAGAGATATAACAGACCAGAGATACAACAGACCAGAGATATAACAGGCAAGAGATATAACAGGTTAGAGATATAACAGACCAGATAGCTAAGGGGGGGCTTAGCCTGTTGTGACGCTGAACCCCGGTTCATTCCAAACACAGCGATTACACAACACATAACACCTTGCCTCAGCAACCGTTACTACCACCTATACTCCTACACACACCAGACCCTTGAGGCGTACCACTAGGTTTGTACTGGAACACAATGAATGAACATATGGAAGGTATATAAAGGCCGTCGGGTTTTGTCATTTAATTACAAAGAATAGACTCTGACAAATAATACTATATTAATTAACATACTCTATTAGGTCAATACACTTCAATACCCATAGACCACTTGACCTCCGCGGCCACCACCCACACTCGTAACTTCCGCCTAAGTCCCTAATACGGAATGATTTCTACAACGCTCCACACCCGGTTAGTCTTTCATTCAATACTCACATACTGCAGACTTAACGTGGTCACTAAGATCACATCAGGTTCTCGCATAGCTGTCTGCTACACTTCGCTGCTGCCACAAACGGAGACCTCGGAGGACTTGCCAGTTCAACTCCCACAACAAGACTGACTCCTGTCAGCCATCTACCTCAACCATTTCACCCCGCTTCTCAAGGAAGGTATAATCCGATTAACCTTATCCCTAGAATCGGTAATCTTGTTCCTAGATGCCTGACGAAGAATAATTCCTCTTTCCAGGAATTATTAATTTGGCTAAACAGCTTCGGTCTTAATCCATTGACCTTTCTTAGATATGTGATCCATAGTCTGTCTACTTAACATGTACTTCCAATCATCATTCGTTAAGTGTTGTAGTAATGATCCTCTAGCTAAAAATTCCTACTAACTTGTGGATTACAACAAGCCCGGCCTGCGGCTCACAAAGACCCTCAGGGTAAGACTGAAGAACTAATTCACAAATGGAGTGATGCAGCATCCTCCTCCTCCCTCCCTCCAGAAATCAGCAGGGAACAGCTCCAGCGACATGATGACAGAAGAATTAGGATAACAATAGCACTGTCTAGTGATGACGAATATGGGGAACCAATCACAGCTCAGGAAGTAAGGGGCGCTATGAAAAAGGGTAAAAGTACACCACGTGGTGAAGATGGCGTCACCTACGACATACTCAATGCACTGTGTGAAATGTCTGGCAATCCACTACTCCACCTGTTTAACAAGTCGTTCCTAAGTGGAGTGTTGCCCACACAATGGAAACACGCAATAATTGTTCCCATACCGAAGCCTAATGACCCTGGTAATTACATACCTATCAGTCTCGTGTCATGCACTTGCAAGATGCTTGAAAGGATCATCCTAAACCGTCTGTTGCACAAAATAGGCAGGTTAGGGGAGGGGGTCAATGGATTTGTTAAAGGACGGAGCACAGCAAATTATATAGTTAATTACTTGGCTAATGACACGGCTAGGTACTCTGTATTTGTTGACATCAAAGGAGCCTTCGACAAAGCACAGGGGATTGCGATCCTAGACGAGCTTGCATGCATGGGTGTCAAGGGGAGACTCATGAAATGGGTTGAAGACTACCTCACAGGAAGGAAAGCCAACGTTTGCTTCAATGGAGCAGTCTACAGAACAATGAATATGGAACTCGGGACCTCCAAGGCGGAGTCTTAAGCCCTACACTATTCAATGTACTTGAAAACAGATAAAACAGACCAGAGATATAACAGGTAACAGATAAAACAGACCAGATATAACAGACCAGACATATAACAGACCAGAGATGTAAGAAGCATAAGAGATATAACAAACCAGAGATACAACAGACCAGAGATATAACAGACCAGAGATATAACAGACCGGAGAAATAACAGACCAAAGATATAACAGGCCAGAGATATAACAGATTGCAGATATAACAGACCATAGATATAACAGGTCAGAGGTATAACAGATCAGAAATATAACAGACCAGAGATATAACAGGTAACAGACATAACAGACCAGAGATATAACAGGTATAAGATATATAACAGACCAGAGATATAACAGACCAGAGATATAACAGACCAGAGATATAACAGACCAGAGATATAACAGGCCAGAGATATAACTGGCCAGTGATATAACAGGGCCAGAGATATAACAGGTTAGACATATAACAGATCAGAGATATAACAGGTTAGAGATATAACAGGTTAGAGATATAACAGGCCAGAGATATAGCTGGCCAGAGAAATAACAGGCCAGAGATATAACAGACCAAAGATATAATAGACCAGAAATATAAAAGGCCAGAAATATAACAGACAAGAGATATAACAAGCCAGAAATTTAACAGACCAGAGATATAACAGGCCAAAGATATAACAGACCAGAGATGTAACAGACCAGAAATATGACCAGAAATATAACAGACCAGAAGTAAAACAGACAAGAGATCTAACTGGCCAGAGATATAATAGGCCAGAGATATAATTGGCCAGAGATATAACAGGCCAGAGATATAATTGGCCCGAGATATACCAGACATGAGATATAACAGACCAGAGATATAACGGACCAGAGATATAACAGGTTTGAGATATAACAGGATAGAGATACAACAGGCCAGAGATATAACAGGCCAGAGATATAACAGCCAAGAGATATCAAAGACAAGAGATATAACACGCCTGAGATATAACAGACCAAAGATATAAGAGGCAAGAGATATAACAGACCAGATATATAACAGGCTAGAGATATAACTGGCCCGAGATATAACTGGCCACAGATATAACAGACTAGAGTTATAACTGTCCAGAGATATAACAGGTTAAAGATATCAGACCAGAAATATAGGTGGTCTGAGATAAAACAGGCCAGAGATATAACAGACCAGAGATATAACAAGCCAAAGACGTAACTGACCCGAGATATACTGGCCAGAGATATAACAGGCCAAAGATATAGCATGTTAGAGATATAACAGACCAGATATATAACTGGCCAGAGATATAACAGGTTAGAGATATAAGAGATCAGAGATGTAGCAGGCTAGAGATATAACAGGCTAGAGATATAACAGGCCAGAGATATAAGAGATTAAAGATATAAGAGGTTAAAGATATAACAGATCAAAGATATAATAGGCCAGAGATTTAACGGACCAGAGATATAACAGACCAGAGATAAAACAAACCAGAGATATAAGAGGTTAGAAATATAACAGACCAGAGATATAACAGACCAGAGATATAATAGACTAGAGATATACCAGACCATAGATATAACACGCCACAGATATAGCAGACCAGGGATATTACAGGCAAGAGAGATAACAGGCCAGAAATATAACAGGCCAGAATTTAAACAGATCAGAGTTATAACTGACCAGAGATATAATTGGCCAGAGATATATGTGGCCCGAGATATCACTTTCCAGAGAAATAACAGACCAGAGATATAGCTGGCTACAGATATAACAGGCCAGATATATATCAGCTTAAAGATATAACAGACCAAAGATATATAAACTGCCAGAGATTTAACGGACCAGAGATATAACAGACAAGAGATATAACAGACCAGATACAACAGGCCAGAGATATAACAGACATAAGAGATATAACAGACCAGTGATATAGCAGACCAGAGATATAACAGACCGGAGATATAACAGACCAGAGATATAACAGGCCAGAGATATAACAGACTAGAGATATAACAGACCAGAGATATAACAGACCAGAGGTATAACAGACCAGAGATATAACAGGCCAGAGATATAACATGTTAGAGATATAACGGACCAGAGATATAACACACCAGAGATATAACAGGCATAAGAGATATAACAGACCAGAGATATAGTAAACCAGAGATAAACCAGACCGGAGATGTAACAGACCAGCGATATAACAGACCAGAGATATAAAAGGCCAGAAATATTAGAGACCAGAGATATAACATGCCAGAGATATAACGGCTAAAGATATAACTGGCCAGCGATATAACACACCAGAGATATAACAGGCCAAAAATATAACTGACCAGAGATATAACAGGCCAAAAATATAACTGACCAGAGATATAACAGGCCAGAGATATAACTTGCCAAAGATATAGGAGGCCAGAGATATAACAGGTCAGAGAAAATTAAAAGGCCAGAAATATAACAGACCAGAGATATAACAGGCCAGAAATATAACAGACTAGAGATATAACAGGCCAGAAATATAAGAGACAAGAGATATAACAGGCCAGAGATATAACACTCAAGAGATATAACTGGCTAGAGATATAACAGGCCAGAGATATAACAGACCAACGGAACATAGTTACAACAGGCCAGATATATAACAGACCACAGATATAAAAGAGTAGAGATATAAGAGGCCAGAAATATAACAGAACATAGATATAACAGGCCAGAAATATAACTGACCAGAGATATAAAATGCCAGAGATATAACAGATCAGAGATATAACAGACTAGAGATATAACAGGCAAGAAATATAACACACCAGAGATATAACTGGCCAGAGATATAATAGGCCAGAGATATAACTGGCCAGAAAATAATAGGCCAGGGATATAACAGACCAGAGGTATAACAGACCAGAGATATAACAGACCAGAGATATAAGAGGCCAGAAACATAACAGACCAGAGGAATAACAGGCCAGAAATGTAACTGACCAGACATAACAGGCCAGAGATATAACAGATCAAAGATATAACAGGCCAGAGATATAACAGACAAGAGATATAAAAGACCATAGATACAACACGCCAGCGATATAACAGACCAGAGATATAAGAGGCAACAGATAAAACAGACCAGAGATATAACAGACCAGAGATATAACTGGCCCGAGATATAACTGGCCAGAGATATAACAGGCCAGAGATGTAACAGGCCAGAAATATAACAGACCAGAGATATAACAGGCCAGAAATATAACAGGCAAGAGATATAACAGATATATAACAGATATAAAAGATATAACTGGCCAGCGATATAACACACCAGAGATATAACAGGCCAAAAATATAACTGACCAGAGATATAACAGGCCAGAGATATAACTTGCCAAAGATATAAGAGGCCAGAGATATAACAGGTCAGAGATATAACAGGCCAGAAATATAACAGACAAGAGATATAACAGGCCAGAGATATAACAGATCAGAGATATAACAGGCCAGAGATATAACAGACAAGAGATATAAAAGACCATAGATATAACACGCCAGAGATATAACAGACCAGAGATATAAGAGGCAAGAGATAAAACAGACCAGAAATATAACAGGCCAGAGAAATAACTGGCCCGAGATATAACTGGCCAGAGATATAACAGGCCAGAGATGTAACAGACTAGAGATATAACAGGCCATAGATATAACAGTCCAGAGATATTATAGGCCAGAAATATAACAGATCTGAGATATAAAAGGCCAGAAATATTACAGACTAAAGATATAACAGACTAGGTATATAACTGTCCAGAAATATAACAGACCAGAGATATAACATGCAAGAGATATAACGGCTAAAGATATAACTGGCCAGAAATATAACAGAGCAGAGATATAACAGGCCAGAAATATAACTGACCAGAGATATAAGAGGCAAGAGATATAACAGACCAGAAATATAACAGACAAGAGATGTAACAGGCCAAAGATATAACAGTCCAGAGATATAACAGGCCAGAGATATAACTTGCCAAAGATATAAGAGGCAAGAGATATAACAGGTCTGAGATATAACAGGCCAGAAATATAACAGACCAGAGAAATAACAGACCAGAAATATAACAGACCAGAAATATAACAGACTACAGATATAACAGGCCAGAAATATAACTGAGAAGAAATATAACTGGCCAGAGATATAACAGTCCAGATATATATCAGGCCAGAGATATAACTGGCCAGAGGCATAAGATGCCAGAGATATAACTGTGAGAGTTTTTTTTGTGAATTTGTGGAATAAAATGTAATTGGTATAAGAAATTTTAGCTCGGAAAATTTCTAAGAATTTTCCTTATTCTTTAACCTTTATTCCTGTCGTGATATTCAATTAGGTCGCCTGAGGAAGGACTTGCTTAGCTAACACACCAGTGTAGTAAGTAGCCCATTCCTCACTTTGGGACCATGTATGAACAATTGACTAGGCGCGAGCAAACGCCGAGACCCCAATGAAAATTGAAATCCCTCCTCTTAGGTCGCTGATCTTCGCGATTCGCCGAAGCGAATCTAACGAGTAGGTCAAGGGCTCTCACAACAATAACTTATTGTTGTGTGGTGCCGTATATTTGATCCAAAGCTCAGAATCAGTCTCAATTTTAATAGTCGAGTGTGAAGAACATTTGCATAACAATAATAATGTGTGGGGGTGTAACGAAAAGACAGTGTTAACCATAACAACTTAGTTTATTCAATAAAGTACTAACTACTACAACAAAACAAAAAGAAATGTCAATGACGTTACTCGAAATCCTTCCTGTGACACTATCAATGACAGCTGGACACCAGCCCCTCGGACTGCATAATGAACTAACTCGAACATAAGCGTGACCACAGAGGAATTAACAAGAAACAAGAACTAACAGATCTATAATCACAATTACAACAAATGACACAGTAGGTTCTGAAACACATCTCCAGTAACCTCCTAACTGTTCTACGCCTCAGAGCAGTTAGGAGGATCGCCTCAGAGCTGCAATAGCGGTTGCAATGCAATCAAATCAGTAGTCTTTCAATGACAACAATAACTAATGGGTTCACTGGCAACTCCAGCAACCCTTCCTCAAATTAATCTTTACGTTAACACTCCGTCCCACGGACGATCAACAATCAATAACAATTGATTCACGTTAATAACAAAATAGCATTTACGTAATGGCAACAAGGTAACATTTACGTTAAATTGATAACTCTTACAACTGTCACTAGTAACGCGGAAATTACACAACACTTTACCCGTCGAGCATTCCGTGAGAAAAATCCCATTAATCCCTGTACTACCAGACAGCTGATTAATCTCTTTACTAGTTACATTAATTTACGTTAAACGGTTACAAATCACTCAGCGATGGTAAACTCTGATTTACAATGTCCAAAGTGCTAAGAGAACGGTAATCACTCGTGATTACCTTTAGAGTAATTAATTACTATCCTCAAGATCAATAATTAAACAATTTAAATACGCAACCTTTCACACTGGCTCAGCAATTTACATTACGGTATGAATTCCGTCTGAGCCTTCCATACTCAGACCAATTCAGGTGGCTAATAACAGTAATTAGCCCCACGTTTACGTTATTCTAAAATGACATTACTCCTCCCACGAGTCAATCAAGTGCCGGTACTTCCGGGCAGATAAATAACGACGTTACGTTAATGGAACAATGTAGCCTTCGTGTGAGTCGATCAAACAAGGATCGAGGTTAATTACTTTGACTTCCTGAAACACGTCAATTACCCGGCCCACTGACCGTTGACTACGACAGACAATACTCTAATTCTTATCTGGCTGATGGCTGGGCTCTTTGAGACTACCGTAGCTGCTTGCAGGAAAGTAAATTACCCCAAACGTATTCTACGTTACTCGAATTGTCAAAGAACAAATTCTCTTAAAGCAATGGGCATTCCCTTGGTTACGTTATATTAATTGCCTCGCAATCACCTCACTGAATACTGGACTTCGATGTCCTACCAGATAACAGGAGAATATATGTGTACCCAAGTACTCGTCTGCAGCCGAGTTCACCCACGACAATGACAAATCACAGTGATTTACGTTACAATCCGGTTGCAATGACAATACTGCAGAACCTAGTAAAATAACATACAGGACATGAACCCTCTAGAACACTGCCCCACAATGACTTTACTGAACTGCAATCACATACGGTGATGCTCAACACTAGCAACAATCACCATCAAATAACAACCCCTTTGCAATAACACACATGGCAAGTACTCTAATTTCCAAGTATTAGAATACTGCACAACACTTACTTACTTACTGTTGCAAATGACCCAAGTGCTCTCAATAACCCCTAGAACATAGGTCAAAATATTTCAATCACCACACAGTAAATGACACAATAACACTGGACACCGTGACACTACGATTATATATATATATATATATATATATATATATAATTATATATATATATATATATATTATAATATATATATATATAATATATATATATAATTACTGCTGACACATGTAGCCTACAGCTATCAAACGTTATTGGGAACACTAAGGAGATCTCACACTCCTAAATCACATGGGTGAGTGATTTATCGATCACGCATGTCGATAAACACTCTCGAGAGTTACCTTACTCGACAGAGCGCTGGCGGTTTCTCCAGACAGCCTCGTCACTCACCAAATTCTACCAAAATTACGTTAATACATATATATATAAATATAAATCACACTTGTCACGGCCCTGGGAACAATACAAGAAATTAAGACCACACTGTGGTACACTCCACAATAATCATTGCCAGGAATCACTGGCGTTACACATACCTGAGCGCTCAGTGTTGGATTTCCACACCTGCAAGACCACACATGGAATAATATAATTATAACATGGACATCCTCTCAGTCCTTGGCTAATCTATGTATACTCTGTTCCCGTGTGTACCCACACACACACACACACACACACTGTACGTCTGTGTACACCAGACTTAGTCCCTCTGGACTGACAAGATGACAACAAGGGTGATTATCTCCTCGTCTACACTCCACTCCGCCTGAACAGGTGCTGCGTGACAATGTGACGGAACACTTGACCTGGAATTCAATCTTTTAGAGACTAACTGATCACCAGAAATACACACATAAGTACTTACTCATTCACACTGCCGGCTTTACACACCTGCCTTAACACTGACACGAATTTCCCTGTTCCCATCGACTGCTACAGAGCACTAGCAAGTCTAATCAACACTGGTATGGGATCTACGAGTCCGTTACTGCTCGTATGAACATTCCCACGATCCCAGATCACTGTACCTCACCCACTGTACACAATGTCTTAAACCCCTCCAAGCGACGACTTCGGCCGGGTTCTGTGACGACCGCTGTCGTTGGTGAAGCAGGAAGCATCAGCAGTTGAGTAGTCCAGCCACCACGACGCCCTATACTTCAATTTGGCCGAATTGAGTACAGGAAGCGTCCTGACAAGGTGGCAGCTGGGTTCAGAATGATGCTTACACCGGCGATCCCCGCATCCTCCTTGAAATAACCAATGAGAGGAAGGCATACAGCGGCCTAACCCTCTCATCCAATCAGCGACGGTGTAGCATAGCCCCTAGGGCAGCTCCAAGATGGCCGACCAACATGGCGGCTCAAGATGTTTACTAAGATGGCGGCTGTTTCCATGATGACAACTCGAGCGCGGGAGGCCCACAGCTCCTCCACGCCTGCGGCCTAGCTGTTCCCGCGCAAAGTTGTCTCGCTCCAAGCTATACAATGAGATGATGCTATCGGCTCTAGCACTGTCCACAGACATGTTACTCCGGCCAGGGTAACATTTATGGACTGCTGGTGACTGGGGCTCTCACATGAGCCCAAACACTAGATGTTTCGGTTGCTGGTTACCAAACTTAAGTCCGCCCACTTAACAAGTGTACTGGCTCCCACAGGCATAAGAGCACTATTGTAAGTGAGCTGGTGAACCATCTCCTCACATAACCTTCCACCAGAAGATAAAATTTCCCGGAGGAAAATTTCATCTAATTCACCAGCCACTGACACTTGTGCTCTTAAGTGCACGGTGGCTGGGTGGTGGTGATTCATCCATTTTCTGTTGATGTTGGTGGCTGGTGGGACAAGATGTGACGTCACTGGCTCGTCCAGGGTGGTACTTCCTGACCGTAGTGCGGTCGTGCTCAGGTTCTGGGTCCAGGTTAAACCGGCTCAACGCCTCGCAGCTTCCCTTCCTCAGTCCCTTCACACTCTCGCCCCACAGGTCTGTGTCATACTGGACACAATGGGTAGCACACTGGGATGGACTTACCAATGAAGTACAGACTCAACACCTTCCCTACCCTACCGACACAATTCCGACAGTTAGCAGACTGTCATGACTTCCAGGTGACAGGGTCTTTCTTCCTGTCTGTCTGTCACTCTCAGACCGGGTTGCTCTACTGACTGAGTTGACTGGGCTGAGGCCTCTTCAGCAGCTGTCAAACCTCGCCCCTCACTGAGCACTGGGTCACTGACCTGCTCGTTCTTCAATCTCTCAGCAACCGTTCGTTTGTCTGAGCGATCTTCCAACAGCCTGAAAGATTGGTCCAGAATATCCACTTCACTTGTGGGAACCACAGCTGCCTTAGCCTCACCACTAGTAACATCTAGCAGACGTTTACTCTCCTAAGTGGTGTTAACCCTCGCGGGTCTGGCTGGCTGACAAGTCATGGCGGGATCACCTGATCTGGCCCACATCCGTCTCACTGGGCTCACCTCCGTTTTCTGTGAAATGAAAGAAGGAAAATTGCTCTTTTCTCCTTTTACCTCATGCACCTCATCTTTCGCCTGATAAGAGGCGAGTAGTATAAAGTACGCCATATCGCTGCAATTTTGCTTTTTCCAACTGCAGCGATATGGCGTACCAGTTTTTAGTTACCCCAGTGAGATTTGACAGTCCCTACTTAGCGTACGCCATATCGCTGCAATTTTGCAAGTACGCCATATCGCTGCAATTTTGCTTTTTTCAACTGCAGCGATTTGGCGTACCCGTTTTTAGTTACCCCAGTGAGATTTGACAGCCCCTAATTAGCGTACGAATCACTGCAATTTTGCTTTTTCCGACTGCAGCGATTTGGCGTACCCGTTTTTAATTATCCGGTCCAACTTGGTCCGCCTGTTTTTAGTTACAATGGTGAGGGGTCCTCATCTGGCCCCATGTTTTTTCGTTACCTCGGTGAGATTTAACTGTCCTCATCTGACCCCATGTTTTTTTTTGTTACCTCCGTGAGATTCTCCTCGCCCTTGAAAATTTCGTTCAAGGGGATTAATATGCCGGTCCCTGGCGTACCCAAATTTCGTTACCCCAGTGGCCCATGCACAGGCATGGCCAAAGGGCAATGACGTCATCTGCCAGCCAGACTTCAATTTGCCTGGGGGTAGGATTCTGGCGTACCCAAATTTCGTTACCCCAGTGACCCATACACAGGCATCACTAATAGTCAATGACATCATCAACTTACCTTAGGATTAAAAGGCCGGCTCCTGGCCCCATCATTTTTCGTTACCCCGGTGACATTCAACTGCAGCGATTTGGCCCCATGTTTTTTCGTTAGCCTAGTAAGATTCAACTGCAGCGAGTTGGCCCCATGTTTTTCGTTACCCCATTGACCCTTGCACAGACATCGCTAATGGAGAATGACGTCACCAGCTAGCGACTCAGCGTTCCTACACAGGCACGTTCAAGGGGATTAAAAAGCCGGTCTATGAGTCGTGTGTTTTGTGTTACAACAGTGGTCCTGAAACCTAATGTAAAATACCATCAACCCTAGTCTATTTAAGATTTCCTATTTGCTTCCAACTATCGTCCATTACATGTATCAAAGGGGGGAGAAACACAGAGCATGAACTAGCATGTATATCAGCGTTCATCCCTGTTACAGAACCAGTATTTACCCAGGTCATTTTCCTAAATCTAAAAAAACAATCCAATTTATTCCTGTTCTGTTTCATCTTGATACGTTTAATAGATTATTAATATCTCCCTTTACTATGACCATTCAGTCACACCTCTATCATGTCACCCCTATTTCTTGTTCTTCGTCTTTCTAGAGAATGTAATTTGAGCTTTGACAATCTTTCTTGAAGGACCGTTTATTTCAAATAGGGCAAAAAAAAAATGAAAACCACTATCAGTCGTATATATGAAAAAAACAGAGCCCTGGGCATTGGCAATTTCAATGCGAGTTCAGTAGTAATCCAATATTGCTGCATAAACGCATAAATGTATTTGCACGTGCGAAAATATATATGCGCATCTCACATTCGCTCAAAACATACCTCCCACACCTTACTGTAGCATATAACAAAAAAAAAATAATCATTCAGTAAAAGCAAAGCCTCTCATGTAATGAAATATGGCCTTCTGCAGTTACCTTCTTTTCTGACGTCATCATCCCCAATGCGCTGTAAGCCCCCAATTAGTTTCCAGCCAACGTGCTAAATGCGGATCCTAGGAGGTTTATACATAAATGTGAACTCTTAATCAGGCTTAATACCTCAACTGTACTCTGTGCTTCATCAGAGTTGATATTCAGCTACATTGGCTCGTATTTTCGCTCATTGCTCATATTTTCTGTTATTCATAACCCGATCATACCATCCTAACCTAACTTATTATATATAACAAACAAATACATTCTACAGACCAGTTGTTGTTGTTTAGTGACATCACAAAAAGCGACCTCAGGTATAGGGATAAGGTATTGCTGGCCATTAGCATATAGGTGTTAAGGTATCACAGCACCTGATTGGTAAACTATGTGTGACGTCACCAGATAACCAATGCGACCTTTGGCGTCCTACCTGTATATGTATTGTATCTTATGTTATTATTCAAAATGGCTAGACAATCCATCCCCACCTAACCTAATCAGAGGTTTAAGAATATACATTTTAATTATCTACAACTGTAATCATTATTCGGTGATAAGTGCAAAAGTATAACAGCAACCCAAAAGTTATACCGCATTTTTTTGTAGAATCGAACATCTGGAAGCATTGTAGGTGAGCTGAACATAAGAATAAAGGTAACAGCAGAAGTCCTATTGGCCCATACGAGACAGCTCCTATATATCTCCACTCAATCTCATTCATATTCATGTCCACCCTATGCTTAAAACAACCAAGGGATCCACTTAAAGTATTAGTTTACAATAATAGTTTTAATAAATAGCTCTCATTCTAGTTTTATACACAACAGCAATTATGAAACCCTATAGCTAGATATCGTACTGTAATCCACAAGTAGCTACCACACATCTGGCAGCACAGCGGATTAGTAGCTGTGTTGATTAGCTAATCAACTGTTCTCACATCCATCAAATAGCTATCCAAATGTCGCACCTCAATTCATCCATCTAGCAACTTAGCTGGATGCTAGTCACTATATTCATAGGCTAATCATTTCTACACCTCAAAAATAACAAATCCTAGTTTCTAAACCAACACTCGCAAATACATGCATACATACCTACACATACTCCACAACCCATACATTCATAGAGAATAGCCTAGTTTTTTGCCACCATTTCCCCCATTAATAAGATGTGATTTATGACATACACAGAAAATACAGCAGTTACACGCCAAATATGCCATTTATGCACAAAATATATTATTTACACTCAAAATATACCATCACACAAAAATATGACATTTACATACGAAATATGTCAATTGCACACAAAAATATACCATTTACACAATATTGCATGTACACTCAGAGTATGACATTTACACAAAGTATGGTATTTGCACAAATATATCAAAATGCTTATGCATTTAGACAATCAAAAATGCGCTTTCACTAAAATTACACAATTCCACATACATAATTTTCACAAAATACTCATACATTGTCTCATGAACCAAAATACACTTACACCATTAAGGTCTATTTTTTCAGATTACAGAGCTTACACAAAATACACAATGTGCACACAAAAATACAGTTGCACCAGTTCCACTTCAACAAATTAAAAACACAACTTGCATAAATGCACTATTAGCACAAAAATTATTATAAAACATGGACAATTATTACACAATTTGTGTAATTATTGTACATCTTTGCACAATTAATACAAGAAAACTTGCTATATAATTTCTCGACTTGCGCAATGACAATCAATATACAAAGGTATAAATAAACAATTCGTCCATATGCAATTACACAACATGCGCAATTAATACACAACTTTCACATATATTACACATCTTTCATAATTATTACACAACTTGCACAAATACATATCTAGCACAAATACGTACAATACATAACTACCCCAAATATGAAAATACACAACTAGCATAAATACACGATTTACACAAATACAATTGCGACATTTACACAAATTGCTCAAAAATATAATCAATACACAACTGAACAATACATAACAAGCACATATTCATTAAATACACAACTACACAATTTCCACAAATACATATACAATTAATACATACGACTTGCACAAAACAATACACAATTTATAGAAATATAATCAATACATAATTGCAATAATCATACAACTTATACAAAGTACATAATCTGCACAATTAATACACAAGTATATTAATTGTGCAATATATGTACAAATACAAACACAACCAACTGGGTCAAACAGTACACAATTTGCATGATATTTTTCTAAGTATATTTAGGACATTAATTACAATATGCTGAGTTTAACCAACTCCCCAAAAGTCAGAATTTCACATATAAAAAAGGTACATATGACTTCCGATGAGCTCAATATAAAACACATTCATTTTCCATTAATATTTCAACATTATTAGTGCTAAACTATTCATCTAACATATGTCCATTGTTTTTAATGTCTTATTAATACCTTCCTTGTCACATCCTCTCCAATCAGGCCACCCATATATATTTCTTGAGGTTATCTTGAGATGATTTCAGGGCTTTAGTGTCCCCGCGGCCCGGTCCTCCACCAGGCCTCCACCCCCAGGAAGCAGCCCGTGACAGCTGACTAACACCCAGGTACCTATTTACTGCTAGGTAACAGGGGCATAGGGTGAAAGAAACTCTGCCCATTGTTTCTCGCCGGCGCCCGGGATCGAACCCGGGACCACAGGATCACAGTCCAGCGTGCTGTCCGCTCGGCCGACCGGCTCCCGGCTATTTATGCAAACCATCTAACAGACTTATTTGTTCTAGCCTTAGTTATTTTAGGGCAGGTAGGATTAGGTGAAGTCAATATTTTCTATGATAATTTTAAGCAAATTTGCTATATCTTATCAAAAATGCATCCTATTAAAACCTAAATTCATCTAAATCTATCAAAAAAAAATATACTTATACTACACAAATTTGACTAAATTTAACCTAGCATAAACTATACTAACTAAATATGAGCATCCCATATCCTCACATACAAGCCTATGTCACCTCTGTCCATACATTACATGAGTTGGCCATATAGCTCGAATCCCAAATAGGAAAATTTACACTATTTCATAAACATGCTAGTTCATGACCCCTAACATATTATATATGTCCTTTACTACACGACCTCATCGTGTAAGGAAGCACTATAGGGTACACTATATCTACAATATTGAACACAGTTCCAAGTTTTAAAGGAGAGGGGCTGTTAGGTCCATATCTAAAACATCACTTTTCTATGAATATGGTTACAATGTTCAACAAAGAACCTAGCAGGTTAGGCACAGTGCGGATAGGTTCATATCCAAAACTTCAGTTTTTGAAGAAAAATAGATAAAATATTCAACAAAGCTCCAAGACTCTTGCAGGTTAGGCACGGGCATTTAGGTTCATATCCAAAAAACATCACTTCTCTGAGTATATGTTGCATCAGAGGTTGGGTCCAGGTTTAGATGGAATGGGTGAAAATGTGGGTAAAATGGGTTTTGGCTGTGCTATGATACACAACATTTAGGCATATTTGATGAAAATTGTCTCCAATTTGGTGGCGATAGCTTAAATTTCCCCAACTTTAATCAAATCTGCTAGGTCAGGGATAGGTAAGGCTATGTAGGGTAGGTTGGAATATGTGAAAACTTGGCTAAAATGGTCTTTGGCTGAGCTATGTAACAAAACATTTTGGGTATATTGGGTAGAAATTGTCTTAAACTAGGTTGAATTTAGGTGAGTAAGCATAAATTTCACGAACTTTAATCAAATCTAGCTTGGGATATGCTAGGTCAGGCTAGGTAAGGCTGTGTAAGGTAAGATGGAATAGGTGAAAACTTGGGTGAAATGAACTTTGGCCATGCTAAGATACATAACATTTGGGTATATTCGGTGGAAATTGGCTTAAATTAGGTTAAATTTAGGTGGGAAAGGCATAAATTTTGCCAACTGTAATCAAATCTGACTTTGGATATGCCAGGAGAGGCTGGGTAGGGTTGTCTAGGGCAGGTTGGAATAGGTGAAAACTCAGCTAAAATGAGCTTTGGCCGTGCTATGTTCCAAAACATTTTTGGGTATATTTTGTGGAAATTGTCTTAAATTAGGTCAAATTTATATGGGATAACTTAAATTTCGCCGACTTTAACCAAATCTAGGTTTGGATATGATAGGATAGGTTAGGTAAGGTTGCGTAGGGTAGGATGGAATAGGAGAAAATGTAGGTAAAAAAATGGGCTTTGGCACTGCTATGATACAGAACATTTGGATATATTTGGTGGGAATTGTCTTAAATTAGGTCAAATTTAGGTGGGAATTGTCTTAAATTAGGTCAAATTTAGGTGGGAATAGCTTAAATTTCATCAACTTTAAGCAAATCCAGGTTTGGATATGTTAGGTCAGGTTAGGTGAGGTTGTGTAGGGTAGTATCGAATATGAGAAAATGTTGGTAAAAATGGGCTTTGACAGTGCTATGCTACGCAACATTTGGGTATATTTGTGTAAATTGCCTTTAATTTGGTCAAATTTAGGTGGCATAGTTTAAATTTCATCAACTTGAACTAAATCTAGGTTTGGATATGCTAGGTCAGGTTAGGTGAGGTCGTGTAGATGAATAGTTTAGCACTAATAATGTTGAAATATTAATGGAAAATGAATGTGTTTTATATTGAGCTCATAGGAAGTCATATGTACCTTTTTTATATGTGAAATTATGACTTTTGGGGAGTTGGTTAAACTCAGCATATTATAATTAATGTCCTAAATATACCTAGAAAAACATCATGCAAATTGTGTATTGTTTGACCTAGTTGGTTGTGTTTGTATTTTTACATATATTGCACAATTAATATACTTGTGTATTAATTGTGCAGATTATGTATTTTGCATAAGTTGTATGATTATTGCAAATATGTATCGCTTATATTTCTATAAATTGTGTATTGTTTTGTGCAAGTCGTATGTATTAATTGTATATGTATTTGTTGAAATTGTGTAGTTGTGTATTTAATGAATATGTGCTAGTTATGTATTGTTCAGTTGTGCATTGATTTTATTTTTGAGCAATTTGTGTAAATGTCGCAATTGTATTTGTGTAAATCGTGTATTTATGCTAGTTGTGTATTTTCATATTTGGGGTAGTTATGTATTGTACGTACTTGTGCTAGATATGTATTTGTGCAAGTTGTGTAATAATTATGAAAGATGTGTAATATATGTGAAAGTTGTGTATTAATTGCGCATGTTGTGTAATTGCATATGGACGAATTGTTTATTTATACTTTTGTTTATTGATTGTTATTGCGCAAGTCGAGAAATTATATAGCAAGTTTTCTTGTATTAATTGTGCAAAGATGTACAATAATTACACAAATTGTGTAATAATTGTCCATGTTTTATAATAATTTTTGTGCTAATAGTGCATTTATGCAAGTTGTGTTTTTAATTTGTTGAAGTGGAACTGGTGCAACTGTATTTTTGTGTGCACATTGTGTATTTTGTGTAAGCTCTGTAATCTGAAAAAATAGACCTTAATGGTGTAAGTGTATTTGGTTCATGAGACAATGTATGAGTATTTTGTGAAAATTATGTATGTGGAATTGTGGAATTTTAGTGAAAGAGCATTTTTGATTGTCTAAATGCATAAGCATTTTGATATATTTGTGCAAATACCATACTTTGTGTAAATGTCATACTCTGAGCGTACATGCAATATTGTGTAAATGGTATATTTTTTTGTGCAACTGACATATTTTGTATGAAAATGTCATTTTTTTGTGTGATGGTATATTTTGAGTGTAAATAATATATTTTGTGCATAAACGACATATTGGCGTGTAAATGTTGTATTTTCTGTGTATGGCATAAATAACATCTGATTAATGGGGGGAAATGGTGGCATAAAACTTGGCTATTCTCTATGAATGTATGGATGTTGAGTATGTGTAGGTAAATATGATTGTATTTGTGAGTGTTGGTTTAGAAATAAGGTACCTGATTTGCGTAGCAAGACTAGGATTTTTTTGAGGTAAAGAAATGATTAGCCTATGAATATAGTGGCTAGCATCCAGCTGAGTTGCTAGATGGATGAATTGAGGTGCGACATTTGGATAGCTATTTGATGGATGTGAGGACTAGCCTATGAACACAGCCACTAATTCCCTGTGCTGCCAGATGTGTGGTAACTACTTGTGGATTACAGTACGATATCTAGCTATAGGGCTTCATAATTGCTGTTGTGTATAAAACTAGAATGAGAGCTATTTATTAAAACTATTATTGTAAACTAATACTTTAAGTGAGATCCATTGGTTGTTTTAAGCATAGGGTGGACATGAATTTGAATGAGATTGGATGGAGATATATAGAAGCTGCCTCGTATGGGCCAATAGGACTTCTGCAGTTACCTTTATTCTTATGTTCAGCTCACCTACAATGCTGCCAGATGTACGATTCTGCTTAAATTGCAGTACGACATTTGGGTTGCTGTTATACTTTTGAACTTATCACTGAATAATGATTACAGTTGTGGATGACTAAAATGTATATTCTTAAACCTCTGATTAGGTTAGGTGGGATAGCTAGTCTAGCCATTTTTGAATAATAACATTAAATACATATGCAGGTAGAACGGTAAAGGCCGCATTGGTTATCTGGTGACGTCACACATAGTTGACCAATCAGGTGCTGTGATACCTTGACACTTATATGCTAATGGCCAGCAATACCTTATCCCTATACCTGAGGTCGCTTTTTGTGATGTCACTAAACAACAACAACAACTGGTCTGTAGAATGTATTTGTTTGTTATATATAATAAGTTAGGTTAGGATGGTCTGATCGGGTTCATGAATATCAGAAATATAAGCAATGAGCGATAATATGAGCTATTGTAGCTGAATATTGACTCTGATGAAGCACAGAGTACAGTTGAGGTATTAAGCCCGATTAAGAGTTCACACTTATGTGTGAACCTCCTGAGATACGCATTTAGCACGTTGGCACCTCGCGCCGCATTAGGGATGATGGCGTCAGAAAAGAAGGTAACTGCAGAAGGCTTTATTTCATAACATGAGAGGCTTGCTTTTACTGAATGTAGTCCATACATATGTGCACCGAATGAGTATTTTTGATTTGTTATATGCTACAGCAAGGTGTGGAAGGCATGTTTTTGAGCGAATGTGAAATGTGCATATATATATATATGCCCGTGCATATACATTTATGCGTTTATGCAGCAATATTTGTATTACTACTGAAATCGCATTGAAGTCACCATACCTGGCAGGGGACTGTTTTCATACAAATGGATGATAGTGGGTTTTCATTTTTATTTGCCCTATGCTCAATAAACGATCCTTGAAGAAAGATGGGCAAAGCTTAAATTACATTCTCTAGATAGACGAAGAAGAAATAGGGGTGACATGATAGAGGTGTTAAAGAATGGACATGATAAAGGGGGATATTAATAGGCTATAAACACGAGATAGAACACGAAACAATGGGTATAAATTGGAATAAGTTTTAGATTTAGGAAAAAGACCTGGGTAAATACTCGTTTGGTGACAGAGCTGAACTCATTTCTTGTGTTAATATGAAATCTTAGCTTTGAAATGATCCTAGAAAAATGGGCAACAGTATGGAAATACCTTATTGAGAAAAACGAGCTTATAATGGATGACGTCATTGTACATTAGGCTCGACAGAAGGCGGCCTTTTAATCCCCCTTTACTATAAATATTGAAAATGGGAATAAATACACTATAACAGAAAACGGACTTATTCAGAGATGAAGACTGGCTAGCTGATGACGTCATTGACCATTAGCGATGCCTGTGCATGGGTCACTGGGGTAACGAAAAACATGTATGACTACGAGGGACCTTTTAATCCCCTTGAAACAAAATGGCTAGGGCCTAGGAGCGAACCTTTTAATATAACAGTTGGAAAATTCTATATGACATTCGGGAGGGGACAATAAAATGAATGAAAATATTAGGAGACTACGAGGGACCGTTGGGTAAAATATGGAAAAAACCCATGGCCTTACGTGGGACCGCTGATAAAAAAACTTTGACTCGTTCGCCGGGGAAACGAAATGAACTAGGCCCTACGGAGGACCGCTGGGGATAAACATAGAAAAACCCATGGCCCTACGAAGGGCCGTTGATAAAAAACTTCGACTCGTTCGCCGGGGTAACAAAATGGACTAGGCCCTACGGAGGACCGTTGGGGATAAACATGGAAAAACCAATGAAGCTACGAAGGACCGCTGGAAAAAGCAAAACGGTCCTTTGTAGCCCCATTTCCTACTACTGAGGCGACCATGACTTCCTCAGCTGGCGGCCGTGTGACATCGCCGTCAGCTGGTGAGACCCATCTGAGTGCCTCTGAATCAGTTCTCGTTTTCTGTGCAATAGGGAGACGAGGATGGCTCCGGTTTCCTTTCACCTGCTGCCTCTCTTCTTCTGTCTGGGCGGCGGTGATCTCTGCTCGACCGGCCGGCTGACGCTTGGTGTCAACGCCAGCGGGTTTAACCTTCCTTTCACCTGTTCCTGTTTCCTCTGGGTCATTTCCACAGGACAGACCCACCTGGTTCCCTATACCAGGAGTATTACCTATCAAAAGTCCATACACTGCCTTTCTACTTAGCTTTGATCTTACCTTTGATATATGGGGTGTCTACCAACACGGACACTTCTTCCATGTCCTTACCAGTGCCATCTGGGTACTGGACACGGAGGGTTCGACCTGTTCTACTCTCAGGTTCAACCAAACTGCTCCTGACCATGTTAACTGTAGCACCCCGGTCTCGAAAGACACTCGTCCATTGCCCATTAACTCTTCCTCAAGTTAACTCGAGTGTGTGTCTTAGGGCATCACCTCCCACGGTACTCATGCCTGTAACTTGCCCCTTGGTCACCTTCTTAGTCTTAAGCCTAGTGCTGCTCGGGCACTTAGCTGCTCGGTGACCTGCCATGTTGCATGTGAAGCACCTGGGTCCCTTAACCTTGGGTTTCTGTTGGTGTCCCTTAGACTTACTTTCTTTAGGTTTGGCTCCCTTACATGGAGCTTGAGTAAACCTTTCAACCTTTGTCACACATCGATCTAGGTATGCATCCCTAGGATCGATCTTCTCCTCTCTTGGCAATAGAGGAGGTACCTCTACTTCCAGCGCCTGTACCTCTGAGCTTGGCGCGGCAGGAGGGGCTTGACTCCCAGTCCTTGCCTGGGATTGCACTCTTGCAATTTCCAATCTAGTCAATCTGTCGTGGTGGGCATTCCACATGTCAGCCACAAATTTGACCTTATCCCCTCCTTGCAGTTCCATAGCATCAGCTTGAGCTGCTAGGTACTCTAAAGTAATTTCCTCCTGGGGTTGTTCAGTCCCCATCCTGAGAGGTTGTTCTGGTATCTGATTGACTACTTCCAACGAAACGTTTCTGTGGCCCAAGGAATCAGTCCTTAGCCTAGGCTGGGGTCACGACTCCCCTTCCTTCTCCTGGGGTGGACTCAATCCCACACCCCCTGACATACCGACTATACCACGGTCGTCTAGGGGAACTCCCTTGTCCCCTGGATCACTTCTGTTTGCTCATTCTAGACGCTTACAACTGTCACTAGCAACGCGGAAATTACACAACACTCTACCCGTCGAGCATTCAGTGAGAAAATCGCATTAATCCCTGTACTACCAGATAGCTGATTTATCTCTTTACTAGTTACGTTAATTTACTTTAATCGGTTACTAATCACTCAGCGATGGTAAACTGATTTACAATGTCCAAAGTGCTAAGAAAACGGTAATCACTCGTGATTACCTTTAGAGTAATTAATTACTATCCTCAAGATCAATAATTAAACAATTTAAATATGAAACCTTTCACACTGGCTCAGCAATTTACATTAAGGTATGAATTCCGTCTGAGCCTTCCATACTCAGACCAATTCAGGTGGCTAATAACAGTAATTATCCCCACGTTTACGTTATTCTAAAATGACGTTACTCCTCCCACGAGTCAATCAAGTGCCGGTACTTCCGGGCAGATAAATAACGACGTTACGTTAATGGAACAATGTAGCCTTCGTGTGAGTCGATCAAACAAGGATCGAGGTTAATTACTTTGACTTCCTGAAACAGGTCAATTACCCGGCCCACTGACCGTTAATTACCGTAGCTGCTTGCAGGAAAGTAAATTAACCCAAACGTATTCTGCGTTACTCAAATTGTCAAAGAACAAATTTTCTTGAAGCAATGGGCATTCCCTTGGTTACGTTATATTAATTGCCTCGCAATCACTTCACTGAATACTGGACTTCGATGTCCTACCAGATAACAGGAGAATATATGTGTACCCAAGTACTCGTCTACAGCCGAGTTCACCCACGACAATGACAAATCACACTAACAAATCACAGTGATTTACGTTACAATCCGGTTGCAATGACAATACTGCAGAACCTAGTAAAATAATATACAGGACATGAACCCTCTAGAACATTGCCCCACAATGACTTTACTGAACTGCAATCACATACGGTGATGCTCAACACTAGCAACAATCACCATCAAATAACAACCCCTTTGCAATAACACACACGGCAAGTACTCTAATTTCCAAGTATTAGAATACTGCACAACACTTACTTACTGTTGCAAATGACCCAAGTGCTCTCAATAACCCCTAGAACATAGGTCAAAATATTTGAATCACCACACAGTAAATGACACAATAACACTGGGAGCCGGTCGGCCGAGCGGACAGCACGCTGGACTGTGATCCTGTGGACCCGGGTTCGACCCCAGGCGCCGGCGAGAAACAATGGGCAGAGTTTCTTTTACCCTATGCCTCTGTTACCTAGCAGCAAATAGGTACCTGGGTGTTAGCTGTCACGGGCTGCTTCCTGGGGGTGGAGGCCTGGTCGAGGACCTGACCGCGGGGACACTAAAGCCCCGAAATCATCTCGAGATAACCTTGAGATAACCGCGACACTATGATTATATATATATATATATATATATATATATATATATATATATATATATATATATATAATTACTGCTGACACATGTAGCCTACAGCTATCAAACGTTATTGGGAACACTAAGGAGATCTCACACTCCTAAATCACATGGGTGAGTGATTTATCGATCACGCATGTCGATAAACACTCTCGAGAGTTACCTTACTCGACAGAGCGCTGGTCTCTCCAGACAGCCTCGTCACTCACCAAATTCTACCAAAATTACGTTAATACATATATATATAAATATAAATCACACTTGTCACGGCCCTGGGAACAATACAAGAAATTAAGACCACACTGTGGTACACTCCACAATAATCATTGCCAGGAATCACTGGCGTTACACATACCTGAGCGCTCAGTGTTGGAATTCCACACCTGCAAGACCACACATGGAATAATATAATTATTACATGGACATCCTCTCAGTCCTTGGCTAATCTATGTATACTCTGTTCCCGTGTGTGCCCACACACACACACACACACACACTGTACGTCTGTGTACACCAGACTTAGTCCCTCTGGACTGACAAGATGACAACAAGGGTGATTATCTCCTCGTCTACACTCCACTCCGCCTGAACAGGTGCTGCGTGACAATGTGACGGAACACTTGACCTTGAATTCAAGCTTTTAGAGACTAACTGATCACCAGAAATACACACATAAGTACTTACTCATTCACACTGCCGGCTTTACACACCATTCCCATACATCAGGCACTCCGATATAGGTGGCTGGCTCGCTCAGGGTGGCGTAGGCGGCGGTAGTACCTTACGTGGTATTTTTCGTACAATTGGCGCGGACTCAAACCCCTCCCACACACACACGGCTGAGTTCGCACCCTCGACCCACCGGTGAAGTGAAGCGTTCGTACCCAGGTGACGCGCACAACGATAGCGTCTCACCCAAACATGGGAAATCTGCCTTAACACTGACACGAATTTCCCCGTTCCCATCGACTGCTACAGAGCACTAGCAAGTCTAATCAATACTGGTATGGGGTCTACGAGTCCGTTACTGATCGTATGCACATTCGCCACGATCCCAGATCACTGTACCTCACCCACTGTACACAATGTCTTAAACCCCTCCAAGCGACGACTTCGGCCGGATTGTGTTACGACCGCTGTCGTTGGTGAAGCAGGAAGCATCAGCAGTTGAGTAGTCCAGCCACCACGACGCCCTATACTTCAATTTGGCCGAATTGAGTACATGAAGCGTGAGGCAGCTGGGTTCAGAATGATGCTTACACCGGCGATCCCCGCGTCCTCCTCGAAATAACCAATGAGAGGAAAGCATACAGCGGCCTACCCCTCTCATCCAATCAGCGACGGTGTAGCATAGCCCCTAGGGCAGCTCCAAGATGGCCGACCAACATGGCGGCTCAAGATGTTTACTAAGATGGCGGCTGTTTCCATGACAACGACACGAGCGTGGGAGGCCCACAGCTCACCCACGCCTGCGGCCTAGCTGTTCCCGCGCAAAGTTGTCTCGCTCCATGCTATACAATGAGATGATGCTATCGGCTCTAGCACTGTCCACAGATATGTTACTCCAGCCAGGGTAACATTTATGGACTGCTGATGTCTGGGGCTCTCACATGAGCCCAAACACTAGATGTTTCGGTTGCTGGTTACCAAACTTAAGTCCACCCACTTAACAAGTGCACTTAACAAGTGTACTGGCTCCCACAGGCATAAGAGCACTATTGTAAGTGAGCTGGTGAACCATCTCCTCACAATAACAAGCCAGAAATATAACAGACCAGAGATATAAAAGGCCAGAGATATAACAAGCCAGAAATATAACAGACCAGAGATGTAACATGCCAGAGATATAACTGGCTAGAGATATAAAAGGCCAGAGAAATAAATGGTTAAAAATATACCTAGCCAGAGATATATGAGGCCAGAGATATAACAGGCCAAAAATATAACAGACCAGAGATATAACAGGCCAGAGATATATCTGGCTAGAGATATAACAGACAAGAGATATAACAGACCAGAGATATAGCTGAGTAGAGATATAACAGACCAAAGGAACATAGATATAACAGGCCAGATATATAAGAGACCAGAGATATAAAAGAGTAGAGATATAATAGACCAAAGATATAACAGGCCAGAAATATAACAGAACATGGATATAACAGGCCAGAAGGATAACTGAGCAGAGATATAACAGGCCAGAGATATAACAGACCAGAGATATAACAGACTAGAGATATAACAGACCAGAAATAAAACAGACCAGAGATATAACTGGCCAGAGATATAATTGGCCAAAGATATAACAGCCAGAGATATATCTGGCCAGAGATATAACTGGCCAGAAATATAACTGGCCAGAGATATAACAGGCCAGAGATATAACTGGCCAGAAATATAAGAGGCCAGAGATATAACAGACCAGAGATATAACAGGCCAGAAATATAACAGACCAGAGGTATAACAGGCCAGAAATGCAACTGACCAGACATATAACAGGCCAGAGATATAACAGGCCAAAAATATAACAGACCAGAGATATATCAGGCCAGAGATATATCTGGCTAGAGATATAACAGACAAGAGATATAACAGACCAGAGATATAGCTGAGTAGAGATATAACAGACCAAAGGAACATAGATATAACAGACCAGATATATAAGAGACCAGAGATATAAAAGAGTAGAGATATAATAGACCAAAGATATAACAGGCCAGAAATATAACAGAACATGGATATAACAGGCCAGAAGGATAACTGAGCAGAGATATAACAGGCCAGAGATATAACAGACCAGAGATATAACAGACTAGAGATATAACAGGCCAGAAATAAAACAGACCAGAGATATAACTGGCCAGAGATATAATTGGCCAAAGATATAACAGCCAGAGATATATCAGGCCAGAGATATAACTGGCCAGAAATATAACTGGCCAGAGATATAACAGGCCAGAGATATAACTGGCCAGAAATATAAGAGGCCAGAGATATAACGGACCAGAGATATAACAGGCCAGAAATATAACAGACCAGAGGTATAACAGGCCAGAAATGCAACTGACCAGACATATAACAGGCCAGAGATATAACAGATCAGAGATATAACAGGCCAGAGATATAACAGACAAGAGATATAAAAGACCGTAGATATAACACGCCAGAGATATTACAGACCAGAGATATACGAGGCAAGAGATAAAACAGACCAGAGATATAACAGAACAGAGATATAACTGACCCGAGATATAACTGACCAGAGATATAACAGGCCAGAGATGTAACACACTAGAAATATAACAGACCAGACATATAACAGACCAGAGATACAACAGACCAGAGATATAACAGACCAGAGATATAACAGACCAGAGATATAACAGGACTTAGATATAACAGCTAGAGATATAACAGAACAGAGATGTAACATACCAGAGAGATAACAGGTCAGACATATAACACACCAGAGATATAACATGCCAGAGATATAACTGGCTAAAGATATAACTGGCCAGAGATATAACAGACCACAGATATAACAGGCCAGGAATATAACTGACCAGAGATATAAAAAGCCAGAGATATACCTTGCCAAAGATATAAAGAGGCCAGAGATACAACAGATCAGAGATATAACAGGCCAAAAATATAACAGACCAGAGATATAACAGGCCAGAAATATAACATACCAGAGATATAACAGGCCAGAAATATAACAGACAAGAGATATAACAGACCAGAGGTATAACAGGCCAGAGATATAATAGCCCAGAGATATAACTGGCCAGAAATATAACTGGCCAGAGAAATAAGATGCCAGAGATATAACAGGCCAGAAATATAACAGACCAGAAATATAACAGGCCAGAGATATAAGTGAACAGAAATGTAACAGACCAGAGATATAACAGGCAAGAGATATAACTGGCTAGAGATATAACAGGCCAGAGATATAACTGGTCAGAAATATACCTAGCCAGAGATATAAGAGGTCAGAGATATAACAGGCCAAATGAATTACAGACCAGAGATATAACAGGCCAGAGATATAACTGGCTAGAGATATAACAGACCAGAGATATAACAGACCAGAGATATAACAGACCAAAGATATAACAGGCCAGAAATATTACAGAACATAGATATAACAGGCCAGAAATATAACTTACTAGAGACATAAAAGGCGAGAGATATAACAGACTAGAGATATAACAGGCCAGAAATAAAACAGACCAGGAGACATAACCTGTCAGAGATATACCTGGCCAAAGATATAACAGGCCAGAGATATATCTGGCAAGAGATATAACTGGCCAGAGATATAACATGCCAGAGATATAACTGGCCAGAAATATAACTGGCCAGAGATATAACAGGCCAGAGATATAACTGGCCAGAAATATATGAGGCCAGAGATATAACAGACATGAGATATAAAAGGGCAGAAATATAACAGACCAGAGGTATAACAGGCCAGAAATGTAACTGACCAGACATATAACAGGTCAGAGATATAACAGATCAGATATATAACAGGCCAGAGATATAACAGACAAAAGGTATAAAAGACCAGAGATATAACTTACCCGAGATATAACAGTCCAGAGATATAACAGACCAGAGATATATATCTTGCCAGAGATATAACAGGCCAAAGATATGGCAGGTTAGAAATATTACAGACCAGAGATATAACTGGCCAGAGATATAACAGGTTAGAGATATAACAGACCAGAGATATAACAGACCACAGATACAACAGACCAGAGATATAACAGGTCAGAGATTTAACAGACCAGAGATATAACAAGTTACAGATATAACAGACCAGAGATATAACAGGCCAGAGATATAACAGTCCAGAGATATAACAGACTAGAGATATAAAAGGTAAGAAATATAACAGACCAGAGATATAACAGACCAGAAATATGATAGTCCATACATATAACAGGCCAGAAATATGACCGAGTAGAGATATAACATGCCAGAGATATTACTGGCTAAAGATATAACTGGCCAGAGATATAACAGACTAGAGATATAACGGGCCAGAAACATAACTGACCAGAGATATAACAGGACAGAGATATAACTTGCCAAAGATATAACAGGCCAGAGATATAACAGATTAGAGATATAAAAAGCCTTAAATATTACAAACTAGATATATAACAGGCCACAAATACAACAGACCAGAGATATTACAGGCCAGACATATAACAGACCAGAGATATAACAGGCCAGAGATATAACAGGCCAGAGATATAACTGGCCAGAAATATATCTGACGAGAGATATAAGATGCCAGAGATATAAGAGGCCAGAAATATAACAGACCAGAGATATAAGAGGCCAGAAATATAACAGGCCAGAAATATAAGAGACCAGAGATATAACAGGCCAGAGATATAACTGGCTAGAAATATATCTGGCCAGAGATATAAGAGGCCAGAGATCTAACAGAGTAGAGATATAACAGACTAGAGATATAACAGGCCAGAAATAAAACAGGCCGGAGATATAACCGGTCAGAGATATAACTAGCCAAAGATATAACAGGCCAGAGATATATCTGGCAAGAGTTATAACTGGCCAGAAATATAACTGGCCTGATATAGAACAGGCCAGAAATATAACTGGCCAGAAGTATAACAGGCCAGAAATATAACTGACCAGACATATAACAGGCCAGAGATATAACAGATCAGAGATATAACAGGCCAGAGATATAACAGACAAGAGATATAAAAGACCATTGATATAACACGCCAGAGATGTAACAGACCAGAGATATAACAGGCAAGAGATAAAACAGACCAGAGATATAACAGACCAGAGATATAACTGACCCGAGATATAACTGGCCAGAGATATAACAGGTTAGAGATATAACAGACCAGAGATATAGCTGACCAGAGATACAACAGTCCAGAGATATAACAGACCAGAGATATATATCTTGCCTGAGATATAAAAGGCCAAAGATATAGCAGGTTAGAAATATTACAGACCAGAGATATAACTGGCCAGAGATATAACAGGTTAGAGATATAACAGACCAGAGATGTAGCTGGCAAGAGACATAACAGGCCAAAGATATAACAGGTTAGAGATATAACAGACCAGAGATTTAACAGACCAGAGATATAACAGAGCAGAGATATAATAGACCTGAGATATAACAGACCAGAGATATAACACGCGACAGATATAGCAGACCAGAGATATAACAGGCAAGATATATAACAGGCCAGAAATATAACAGACCTGAGATATAACAGGCCAAAATATAACAGACCAGAAACATTACAGGCCAAATATATAACAGACCAAAGATATAAGAGACCAGAGATATAACAGACCAGAAATATAACAGACCAGAAATATAACAGGCCAGAAGGTAAACAGACCAGATATTTAACAGGCCAGAGATATAATTTGCCAGAGATATAAGTGGCCCGAGATATGGCAGGTTAGAGATATAACAGACCAGAGATACAACAGACCAGAAATATACCACGCCAGAAATATGACAGACCAGAGATATAACTGGCCAGAAATATGACAGACCAGAGGTATAACAGACCAGAGATACAACAGACCAGAAATATATCAGGCCAGAAATAAAACAGACCAGAGATATAACCGGCCAGAGATCAAACTGGCCAGAGATATAACACGCCAGAGATATAATTGGCTAGATATATAACTGGCCAGAGATATAACTGGCCAGATATATAACAGGCCAAAGATATGGCAGGTTAGAAATATAACAGACCAGAGATATAACTGGCCAGAGATATAACAGGTTAGAGATATAACAGACCAGAGATGTAGCTGGGTAGAGATATAACAGGCTAGAGATATAACAGATTAAAGATATAACAGACCAAAGATGTAATTGGCCAGAGATTTAACGGACCAGAGATATAACAGACCAGAGATATAACAGATCAGAGATATATTAGACCAGTGATATAACAGGTTAGAGATATAAAAGACCAGAGATCGCTGGCTAGAGATATAAGAGTCCAGATATATAACACACCAGAAATATAACAGACCAGAGATATAACAGGCATAAGAGATATAACAGACAAGAGATATAGCAGACCAGAGATATAACAGATCGGAGATATGACAGATCACAGCTACAACAGGCCAGAGATGTAACAGACTAGAGATTTTGCAGACCAGAGATATAACAGACCAGAGTTACAACAAACCAGAGATTTAACAGGCCAGAGATATAACAGACCAGAGATATAACATGCCATAGATAAAACAGACCAGAGATATAACAGGCCAGAGATATAACAGACCAGATATATAACAGGCCAGAAATATTACAGGCCAAAGATATAACAGACCAGAGATATAACAGACCAGAAAAAATACAGTCCAGAAGTAAAACATACCAGAGATATAACCGGCCAGAGATCAAACTAGTCAGAGATATAACAGGCCAGAGATATAATTGGCCATATATATAACTGGCCCGAGATATAACTGGCCAGATATATAACAGGCCAGATATGTGGCAGGTTAGAAATATAACAGACCAGATATCTAACTGGCCGGAGATATACCAGATATGAGATATAACAGACCAGAGATATAATATACCAGAGATATAACACGTTTGAGTTATAAAAGGATAGAGATATAACAGGCAAGAGATATAACAGGCAAGAGATATAAGAGACAAGAGATATAACAGACCATAGATATAACACGCCAAATATATAACAGACCAGAGATATAACAGGCAAGAGATATAACAGACCAAAGATATAACTGACCAGTGATATAACAGGCATAAGAGATATAACAGACCAGAGATATAGCAGACCAGATATATAACAGACCGGAAATATAACAGACCAGAGATATAACAGACCAGAGATATAACTCGTTTGAGATATAACAGGATAGAGATATAACAAACAAGATATATAACACACCATAGATATAACACGATAAAGATATAACAGACCAGAGATATAACGGGCAAAAGATATAACAGACAAGAGACATAACAGGCAAGAGGTATAACAGCCCAGAGATATATCTGGCCAGAGATATAAAAGGTTAGAGATATAACAGACCAGAGATACAACAGACCAGAAATATACCAAGCCAGAAATATGACAGACCAGAGATATAACTGGCCAGAAATATGACAGACCAGAGATATAGCAGACCAGAGATACAATAGACCAGAAATATATCAGGCCAGAAGTAAAACAGACCAGAGATATAACCGGCCAGAGATCAAACTGGCCAGAGATATAACAGGCCAGAGATATAATTGGCTAGATATATAACTGGCCAGAGATATAACTGGCCAGATATATAACAGGCCAAAGATATGGCAGGTTAGAAATATAATAGACTAGAGATATAACTGGCAAGAGATATAACAGGTTAGAGATATAACAGACCAGAGATGTAGCTGGGTAGAGATATAACAGGCTAGAGATATAACAGATTAAAGATATAACAGACCAAAGATGTAATTGGCCAGAGATTTAACGGACCAGAGATATAACAGACCAGAGATATAACAGATCAGAGATATATTAGACCAGTGATATAACAGGTTAGAGATATAACTGACCAGAGATATAACAGACCAGAGATATAACAGGCATAAATGATATAACAAACCAGAGATATAACGGACCAGAGATATAGTATGCCAGAGATATAACAGACCGGAGATATAACAGACCAGAGATATAACAGGCCTGAGATATAACAGACTAGCGATATAACAAACCATAGATTTAACACGCCAAAGATATAACAGAGCAGAGATATAACAGGCAAGATATATAACAGACCAGATATATAACAGGCAGAAGTAAAACAGACCAGAGATATAACCGGCCCGAAATCTAACTGGCCAGAGATATAACAGTCCAGAGATATAACTGACCAGAGATATAACTGACCCGAGATATAACTGGAGAGAGAAATAACAGGCCAGAGATATGGCATGTTAGAGATTAACAGACCAGAGATATAACAGGTTAAAGATATATCAGACCAAAGATATAACTGGCCAGAGTTTTTACGGTCCAGAGATATAACAGACCAGAGATATAACAGATCAGATATTCAGGCATAAGAGATATAACAGACCAGAGATATAGCAAACCAGAGATATAACAGATCGGTGATATAACAGACCAGAGATATAACAGACCAGAGATATAACAGACTAGAGATAAAAGAGGTTAGAGATATAACAGACCAGAGATATCACAGGTATAAGAGTTATAACAGACCAGAGATATAGCAGACCAGAGATATAACAGACCGGATATATAACAGACCAGAGATATAACAGGGCAGAGATATAACAGTCCAGATATATAACAGACCAGAGATATAAGAGACCAATTATACAACAGACCAGAGATATAACAGGCCAGAAATGTAACAGGCCAGAGATATAACATGCTAGATATAACAGACAAGAGACATAACAGGTCAGAGATATAACAGACCAGAGATATAACATGCCAGAAATATTACAGACCGGAGATATAACAGACTAGAAATATAACAGGCCAGAAATATAACAGACCAGTGATATAACAGGTCAGAAATATAACACACCAGAGATATAACAGGCCAGAGATATAACTGGCTAAACATATAACTGGCCAGAGATATAACAGACCTGAGATATAACACTTTTGAGATATAACAGGATAGAGATATAACAGACCAGAGATATAACAGACCAGAGATATAACACGTTTGAGATATAACAGGATAGAGATATAACAGGCAAGAGATATAACAGGCCAGAGATATAACTGACAAGAGATATAACAGGATATAAATATAACACGATATAGATACAAAAGACCAGAGATATAACAGGGAAGAGATATAACAGACCAGAGACATAACAGGCAAAAGATATAACAACCCAGAGATATAACTGGCCCGAAATATAACTGGCTAGAGATATAACAGGCCAAAGATATATCAGGTTAGAGATATAACAGACCAGAGATATAACTGACTAGTGATATAATAGGTTAGAGATATAACAGACCAGAGATATAGCTCGCCAGAGATATAACAGGCCAGAGATATAATATACCAGAGATATAACAGACCAGAAATTTAACATGCCAGAAATATAACAAACCAGAGATATAACTGGCCAGAAAAATAACAGACCAGAGACATAATAGGCCAAAGATATAACAGACCAGAAATATAACAGACCAGAAATATAACAGACCAGAAATATATCAGGCCAGAAGTAAAACAGACCAGAGATATAACCGGCCAGAGATCAAACTGGCCAGAGATATAACAGGCCAGAGATATAATTGGCTAGATATATAACTGGCCAGAGATATAACTGGCCAGATATATAACAGGCCAAAGATATGGCAGGTTAGAAATATAATAGACCAGAGATATAACTGGCCAGAGATATAACAGGTTAGAGATATAACAGACCAGAGATGTAGCTGGGTAGAGATATAACAGACCAGAGATATAACAGATCAGAGATATAACAGACCAGTGATATAAAAGGTTAGAGATATAACAGACCAGAGATATAACAGACCAGATATATAACATGCATTAGAGATATAACAAACCAGAGATATAACAGACCAGAGATATAGTATACCAGAGATACAACAGACCGAGGATATAACAGACCAGAGATATAACAGGCCTGAGATATTACAGACTAGAGATATAATAAACCATAGATTTAACACACCAGAGATATAGCAGATGGGAGATATAACAGGCAATAGATATAACAGACCAGAAATATAGCATACCAGAGATATAACAGGCCAGAAATATAACAGACCAAAGACATAACAGCCAAAGTATAACAAACCAGAGATAAAACAGACCAGAAATATAAAAGACCAGATATAAAACAGGCAGAAGTAAAACAGACCAGAGATATAACCGGCCAGAGATCTAACTGGCCAGAGATATAACAAGCCAGAGATATAATTGGCCAGAGATATAACTGGCCCGAGATATAACTGGCCAGAGATATAACAGGCCAAAGATATGGCATGTTAGAGATATAACAGACCAGAGATATAATAGGCAAAAAATATAACAGGCCAGAAATATAACAGACCAGAGATATAACAGGCCAGAAATATAACAGACCAGAGACATAACTGGCCAAAGATATAACAAACCAGAACAATAACAGACCAGAAATAAAACAGGGAGAAGTAGAACATACCAGAGATATAACCGGCCGTAGATCTAACTGGATAGAGATATAACAGGCCACAGATATAACTGACCAGAGATATAACTGGCCCGAGATATAACTGGCCAGATAAAGAACAGGCCAGAGATATGGCATGTTAGAGATGTAACAGACCAGAGATATAACAGGTTAAAGATATAACAGACCAAAGATATAACTGGCCAGAGTTTTAACGGTCCAGAGATATAACAGACCAGAGATATAACAGACCAGATATTCAGGCATAAGAGATATAACAGACCAGAGATATAGCAGACCAGAGATATAACAGATCGGTGATATAACAGACCAGAGATATAACAGGCCAGAGATATAACAGACTAGAGATAGAACAGGTTAGAGATATAACAGACCAGAGATATAACAGACCAGAGATATCACAGGTATAAGAGTTATAACAGACCAGAGATATAGCAGACCAGAGATATAACAGACCGGATATATAACAGACCAGAGATATAACAGGGCAGAGATATAACAGTCCAGATATATAACAGACCAGAGATATAAGAGACCAATTATACAACAGACCAGAGATATAACAGGCCAGAAATGTAACAGGCCAGAGATATAACATGCTAGATATAACAAACAAGAGACATAACAGGTCAGAGATATAACAGACCAGAGATATAACAGGCCAGAAATATTACAGACCGGAGATATAACAGGCTAGAGATATAACATGCCAGAAATATAACAGACCAGTGATATAACAGGTCAGAAATATAACACACCAGAGATATAACAGGCCAGAGATATAACTGGCTAAAGATATAACTAGCCAGAGATATAACAGACCAGAGATATAACACGTTTGAGATATAACAGGATAGAGATATAACAGACCAGAGATATAACAGACCAGAGATATAACAGACCAGAGATATAACACGTTTGAGATATAACAGGATAGAGATATAACAGGCAAGAGATATAACAGGCCAGAGATATAACAGACAAGAGATATAAACAGGATATAGATATAACACGATATAGATACAAAAGACCAGAGATATAACAGGGAAGAGATATAACAGACCAGAGACATAACAGGCAAAAGATATAACAACCCAGAGATATAACTGGCCCGAAATATAACTGGCCAGAGATATAACAGGCCCAAGATATATCAGGTTAGAGATATAACAGACCAGAGATATAACTGACCAGTGATATAATAGGTTAGAGATATAACAGACCAGAGATATAGCTCGCCAGAGATATAACAGGCCAGAGATATAATATACCAGAGATATAACAGACCAGAAATTTAACATGCCAGAAATAAAACAAACCAGAGATATAACTGGCCAGAAAAATAACAGACCAGAGACATAATAGGCCAAAGATATAACAGACCAGAAATATAACAGACCAGAAATATAACAGACCAGAAATATATCAGGCCAGAAGTAAAACAGACCAGAGATATAACCGGCCAGAGATCAAACTGGCCAGAGATATAACAGGCCAGAGATATAATTGGCTAGATATATAACTGGCCAGAGATATAACTGGCCAGATATATAACAGGCCAAAGATATGGCAGGTTAGAAATATAATAGACCAGAGATATAACTGGCCAGAGATATAACAGGTTAAAGATATAACAGACCAGAGATGTAGCTGGGTAGAGATATAACAGACCAGAGATATAACAGATCAGAGATATAACAGACCAGTGATATAAAAGGTTAGAGATATAACAGACCAGAGATATAACAGACCAGATATATAACATGCATTAGAGATATAACAAACCAGAGATATACCAGACCAGAGATACAACAGACCGAGGATATAACAGACCAGAGATATAACAGGCCTGAGATATTACAGACTAGAGATATAATAAACCATAGATTTAACACACCAGAGATATAACAGATGGGAGATATAACAGGCAAGAGATATAACAGACCAGAAATATAGCATACCAGAGATATAACAGGCCAGAAATATAACAGACCAAAGACATAACAGCCAAAGTATAACAAACCAGAGATAAAACAGACCAGAAATATAAAAGACCAGATATATAACAGGCAGAAGTAAAACAGACCAGAGATATAACCGGCCAGAGATCTAACTGGCCAGAGATATAACAGGCCAGAGATATAATTGGCCAGAGATATAACTGGCCCGAGATATAACTGGCCAGAGATATAACAGGCCAAAGATATGGCATGTTAGAGATATAACAGACCAGAGATATAATAGGCAAGAAATATAACAGGCCAGAAATATAACAGACCAGAGATATAACAGGCCAGAAATATAACAGACCAGAGACATAACAGGCCAAAGATATAACAAACCAGAACAACAACAGACCAGAAATAAAACAGGGAGAAGTAAAACATACCAGAGATATAACCGGCCGTAGATCTAACTGGGTAGAGATATAACAGGCCACAGATATAACTGACCAGAGATATAACTGGCCCGAGATATAACTGGCCAGATAAAGAACAGGCCAGAGATATGGCATGTTAGAGATGTAACAGACCAGAGATATAACAGGTTAAAGATATAACAGACCAAAGATATAACTGGCCAGAGTTTTAACGGTCCAGAGATATAACAGACCAGAGATATAACAGACCAGATATTCAGGCATAAGAGATATAACAGACCAGAGATATAGCAGACCAGAGATATAACAGATCGGTGATATAACAGACCAGAGATATAACAGGCCAGAGGTATAACAGACTAGAGATAAAACAGGTTAGAGATATAACAGACCAGAGATATAACAGACCAGAGATATCACAGGTGTAAGAGTTATAACAGACCAGAGATATAGCAGACCAGAGATATAACAGACCGGATATATAACAGACCAGAGATATAACAGGGCAGAGATATAACAGTCCAGATATATAACAGACCAGAGATATAAGAGACCAATTATACAACAGACCAGAGATATAACAGGCCAGAAATGTAACAGGCCAGAGATATAACATGCTCGATATAACAAACAAGAGACATAACAGGTCAGAGATATAACAGACCAGAGATATAACAGGCCAGAAATATTACGGTCCGGAGATATAACAGACTAGAGATATAACAGGCCAGAAATATAACAGACCAGTGATATAACAGGTCAGAAATATAACACACCAGAGATATAACAGGCCAGAGATATAACTGGCTAAAGATATAACTGGCCAGAGATATAACAGACCAGAGATATAACACATTTGAGATATAACAGGATAGAGATATAACAGACCAGAGATATAACAGACCAGAGATATAACACGTTTGAGATATAACAGGATAAAGATATAACAGGCAAGAGATATAACAGGCCAGAGATATAACAGACAAGAGATATAAACAGGATATAGATATAACACGATATAGATACAAAAGACCAGAGATATAACAGGGAAGAGATATAACAGACCAGAGACATAACAGGCAAAAGATATAACAACCCAGAGATATAACTGGCCCGAAATATAACTGGCCAGAGATATAAAAGGCCAAAGATATATCAGGTTAGAGATATAACAGACCAGAGATATAACTGACCAGTGATATAATAGGTTAGAGATATAACAGACCAGAGATATAGCTCGCCAGAGATATAACAGGCCAGAGATATAATATACCAGAGATATAACAGACCAGAAATTTAACATGCCAGAAATATAACAAACCAGAGATATAACTGGCCAGAAAAATAACAGACCAGAGACATAATAGGCCAAAGATATAACAGACCAGAAATATAACAGACCAGAAATATAACAGACCAGAAATATATCAGGCCAGAAGTAAAACAGACCAGAGATATAACCGGCCAGAGATCAAACTGGCCAGAGATATAACAGACCAGAGATATAATTGCCTAGATATATAACTGGCCAGAGATATAACTGGCCAGATATATAACAGGCCAAAGATATGGCAGGTTAGAAATATAATAGACCAGAGATATAACTGGCCAGAGATATAACAGGTTAGAGATATAACAGACCAGAGATGTAGCTGGGTAGAGATATAACAGACCAGAGATATAACAGATCAGAGATATAACAGACCAGTGATATAAAAGGTTAGAGATATAACAGACCAGAGATATAACAGACCAGATATATAACATGCATTAGAGATATAACAAACCAGAGATATAACAGACCAGAGATACAACAGACCGAGGATATAACAGACCAGAGATATAACAGGCCTGAGATATTACAGACTAGAGATATAATAAACCATAGATTTAACACACCAGAGATATAACAGATGGGAGATATAACAGGCAAGAGATATAACAGACCAGAAATATAGCATACCAGAGATATAACAGGCCAGAAATATAACAGACCAAAGACATAACAGCCAAAGTATAACAAACCAGAGATAAAACAGACCAGAAATATAAAAGACCAGATATATAACAGGCAGAAGTAAAACAGACCAGAGATATAACCGGCCAGAGATCTAACTGGCCAGAGATATAACAGGCCAGAGATATAATTGGCCAGAGATATAACTGGCCCGAGATATAACTGGCCAGAGATATAACAGGCCAAAGATATGGCATGTTAGAGATATAACAGACCAGAGATATAATAGGCAAGAAATATAACAGGCCAGAAATATAACAGACCAGAGATATAACAGGCCAGAAATATAACAGACCAGAGACATAACAGGCCAAAGATATAACAAACCAGAACAATAACAGACCAGAAATAAAACAGGGAGAAGTAAAACATACCAGAGATATAACCGGCCGTAGATCTAACTGGATAGAGATATAACAGGCCACAGATATAACTGACCAGAGATATAACTGGCCTGAGATATAACTGGCCAGATAAAGAACAGGCCAGAGATATGGCATGTTAGAGATGTAACAGACCAAAGATATAACTGGCCAGAGTTTTAACGGTCCAGAGATATAACAGACCAGAGATATAACAGACCAGATATTCAGGCATAAGAGATATAACAGAACAGATATATAGCAGACCAGAGATATAACAGACGAGAGATATCACAGGCATAATAGTTATAGCAGACCAGAGATATAGCAGACGAGAGATATAACAGACCGGAGATATAACAGGGCAGAGATGTAACAGTCTAGATATATAACAGACCAGAGATATAGCTGGCCAGAGATATAACAGCCCAGAGATATAACAGGTTAAAGATATAACAGACCAAAGATATAACTGGCCACATATTCAGGCATAAGAGATATAACAGACCAGAGATATAGCTGACCAGAGATATAACAGACTAGAGATAAAACAGGTTAGAGATATAAGAGATCAGAGATATAACAGACCAGAGATATCACAGGCATAAGAGTTATAACAGACCAGAGATATAGCAGACCAGAGATATAACAGACCGGAGATTTAACAGACCAGAGATATAACAGGGCAGAGATATAACAGTCTAGATATATAACAGACCAGAGATATAACAGACCAATGATACAACAGACCAGAGATATAACAGGCCAGAGATGTAACAAGCCAGACATATAACATGCCATAGATATAACAGACTAGAGACATAACAGGTCAGAGATATAACAGACCAGAGATATAAGAGGCCAGGGATATTATAGACCAAAGATATAACAGACTAGAGATATAACAGGCCAGAAATATAACAGACCAGTGATATAACAGGTCAGAAATTTAACACATCAGAGATATAACAGGCCAGAGATATAACTGGCTAAAGATATAACTGGCCAGAGATATAACTGGTCAGAGATATAACAGACCAGAGATGTAATAGGTCAGAAATATAACTGACCAGAGATATAACAGGCCAGAGATATAACTTGCTAAAGATATAACAGGCTAGAGATATAACAGATTAGAGATATAGCAGGCCAGAAATATAACAGATCAGAGATATAACAGGCCAGAAATATAACAGAATAGAGATATAACAGGCCAGATATATATCAGACCAGAGATATAACTGGTCAGAAATATAACAGACCAGTGATATAACAGGCTAGAGATATAACTGGCAAAGATATAACAGGCCAGAGATATAAAAGACCAGAGATATAACAGGCCAGAAATATAAAAGACCTGAGATATAACAGGTAAGAAATATAACAGACCAAAGATATAACAGGCCAGAGATATAACAGGCCAGAGATATAACAGGTCAGAGACATAACAGGCCAGAGATATAACTGGCCAGAAATATAACTGGCCAGAGATATAAGACTCCAGAGATATATCAGGCCAGATATATAACAGACCAGAAATATAAGAGGCCAGAGATATAACAGGCCAGAAATATAACAGCCCAGAGATATAACAGGCCAGAGATATATCATACCAGAGATATAACTGGCCAGAAATATAACTGGCCAGAGATATAAGAGGCCAGATATATAACAGGCCAAAAATATAACAGTCCAGAGATATAACAGAACAGAGATATAACAGACCAGATATAAAAAAGACCAGAGATATAACTGGCTAGAGATATAAGAGACCAGAGATATAACTGGCCAGAGATATAACAGGTTAGAAATATAACAGACCAGAGGTATATGAGGCCAGAGATATAACTGGCCAGAGATATAACAGACCAGAGATATAACAGACCAGATATTCAGGCATAAGAGGTATAACAGAACAGAGATATAGCAGACCAGAGACATAACAAACCGGTGATATAACAGACCAGAGATATAACAGGCCAGAGATATAACAGACTAGAGATAAAACAGGTTAGAGATATAACAGACCAGAGATATAACAGACCATTGATAAAACAGACCAGAGATATAACAGGCCAGACATATAACATGCCATAGATATAACAGACTAGAGACATAACAGGTCAGAGATATAACAGACCAGAGATATAAGAGGCCAGGGATATTATAGACTAAAGATATAACAGACTAGAGATATAACAGGCCAGAAATATAACAGACCAGTGATATAACAGGTCAGAAATTTAACACATCAGAGATATAACAGGGCAGAGATATAACTGGCTAAAGATATAACTGGCCAGAGATATAACTGGCCAGAGATATAACAGACCAGAGATGTAATAGGTCAGAAATATAACTGACCAGAGATATAACAGGCCAGAGATATAACTTGCTAAAGATATAACAGGCCAGAGATATAACAGATCAGAGATATAGCAGGCCAGAAATATAACAGATCAGAGATATAACAGGCCAGAAATATAACAGAATAGAGATATAACAGGCCAGATATATATCAGACCAGAGATATAACTGGTCAGAAATATTACAGACCAGTGATATAACAGGCTAGAGATATAACTGGCAAAGATATAACAGGCCAGAGATATAAAAGACCAGAGATATAACAGGCCAGAAATATAAAAGACCTGAGATATAACAGGTAAGAAATATAACAGACCAAAGATATAACAGGCCAGAGATATAACAGGCCAGAGATATAACAGGTCAGAGACATAACAGGCCAGAGATATAACTGGCCAGAAATATAACTGGCCAGAGATATAAGACTCCAGAGATATATCAGGCCAGAAATATAACAGACCAGAGATATAAGAGGCCAGAGATATAACAGGCCAGAAATATAACAGCCCAGAGATATAACAGGCCAGAGATATATCAGGCCAGAGATATAACAGGCCAGAAATATAACTGGCCAGAGATATAAGAGGCCAGAGATATAACAGGCCAAAAATATAACAGACCAGAGATATAACAGAACAGAGATATAACAGACCAAATATAAAAAAGACCAGAGATATAACTGGCTAGAGATATAAGAGACCAGAGAAATAACTGGCCAGAGATATAACAGGTTAGAAATATAACAGACCAGAGGTATACCAGGCCAGAGATATAACTGGCCAGAGATATAACAGGCCAGAGATATAACTGGCTAGAGATATAACAAGCCAGAGATATAACTGGCCAGAGATATAGCAGGTTAGAAATATAAGAGATCAGAGATATAAACGACTAGAAATATAGGTCGAACAGGTTAGGTATTTAGAAGGTTAGTAACCTCTTAAGTACCAGGTTATGAGAGCAACAAGTTTTGGGTCCCCCGGTATGGTAGGAGAAATGCAATTCTCCTAAGATTTCAAAATGTCATGAAAACTGTTATTTAAAATGTCCTTTCCCAGCCTAACAGACTAAGCCAGAGAACCCAAAACAGAAAATGAAATTAACAGTAAGTTTCTTACGCGACCCGTTTTATTTTTCTATCACGGCAATTTTTAACCTTAGTGCTCATACGGGCGAAAAAAAAAAATTATTTGTAAAAGGACAGATTGACCATTAATCCAGTGATATATCAGCTCAGAGATATATCTGATCAGAGAAATATCAACAGAGATATAAAAGACAAGATATAATTCGACATATGAATAACGAATGTGTGAAATGGTGGAAGATACTTGAAAAGTATATGTTGGACATTCAGAGTGAATAAATATGTTTAAGTCACTCAGTTAAGTCAGTTAAGTCCCTGATACTGTCACCTCTATTGTGTCCTCAGCTGTCTCTCGTACTGTCACCTCTACTGTGTCCTCAGCTGACTTTCGTACTGTCACCTCTACTGTGTCCTCAGCTGACTCTCGTACTGTCACCTCTACTGTGTCCTCAGCTGACTCTCGTACTGTCACCTCTACTGTGTCCTCAGCTGACTTTCGTACTGTCACCTCTACTGTGTCCTCAGCTGACTTTCGTACTGTCACCTCTACTGTGTCCTCAGCTGTCACTCGTACTGTCACCTCTACTGTGTCCTCAGCCTCAGCTGTCTCTCGTACTGTCACCTCTACTGTGTCCTCAGCTGACTTTCGTACTGTCACCTCTACTGTGTCCTCAGCTGACTCTCGTACTGTCACCTCTACTGTGTCCTCAGCTGACTTTCGTACTGTCACCTCTACTGTGTCCTCAGCTGACTTTCGTACTGTCACCTCTACTGTGTCCTCAGCTGTCTCTCGTACTGTCACCTCTACTGTGTCCTCAGCTGACTTTCGTACTGTCACCTCTACTGTGTCCTCAGCTGACTCTCGTACTGTCACCTCTACTGTGTCCTCAGCTGACTTTCGTACTGTCACCTCTACTGTGTCCTCAGCTGTCACTCGTACTGTCACCTCTACTGTGTCCTCAGCCTCAGCTGTCTCTCGTACTGTCACCTCTACTGTGTCCTCAGCTGTCACTCGTACTGTCACCTCTACTGTGTCCTCAGCCTCAGCTGTCTCTCGTACTGTCACCTCTACTGTGTCCTCAGCTGTCACTCGTACTGTCACCTCTACTGTGTCCTCAGCTGTCACTCGTACTGTCACCTCTACTGTGTCCTCAGCTGTCACTCGTACTGTCACCTCTACTGTGTCCTCAGCTGTCACTCATACTGTCACCTCTACTGTGTCCTCACCTGTCACTCATACTGTCACCTTTACTGTGTCCTTAGCTGTCACTCATACTGTCACCTCTACTGTGTCCTCAGCTGTCACTCATACTGTCACCTCTACTGTGTCCTCAGCTGTCACTCATACTGTCATCAGTACAGTGCCATCCTCAGCTAAGTCACTCATCAGAACTGTAGTTACTCACACCATCAGTGATGGTGTGAATCAAGGGACCCAGAATGTGGAATGACCTTCCCAACCATGTTAAAGACTGTACCTCTCTCAACCAGTTTAAGATAAAAACGAAGCACTACCTAATAAATTCCCTGTAACCTACCTTACCCCTTTGTTGTCAACCCATGTATGTTTTTTTTTTCAAAACAACGCTGTTTGAATGTAATTTTCTGTAATAATTTGTAATTGTATTTGTGCTGCTTTTTCAACCATGTTCCCCCCTCTTTTACCTCTATTTTTATTTGTTCTCAACACATTTTATTCTTTTTACCCATTAGTTTTAAGCTTTAGTCATTAATGTTTTTCCTGCCCGAAACGCTTTGCGTAATAGTGGCTTTAGGCATTGTATGTACTAGCTCTATCTATTAACCCAACAAACTTTGTAAAATCTCTTTATGTATGTACCTTACCTAAATAAACATTTATTATTATTTATTATTATCTTGACCCTTAGGGTGTTGTCGAGGTGTGTTAGTGACCATCTTGACCCTTAGGGTGTTGTCGAGGTGTGTTAGTGACCATCTTGACCCTTAGGGTGTTGTCGAGGTGTGTTAATGACCATCTTGACCCTTAGGGTGTTGTCGAGGTGTGTTAGTGACCATCTTGACCCTTAGGGTGTTGTCGAGGTGTGTTAGTGACCATCTTGACCCTTAGGGTGTTGTCGAGGTGTGTTAGTGACCATCTTGACCCTTAGGGTGCTGTCGAGGTGTGTTAATGACCATCTTGACCCTTAGGGTGTTGTCGAGGTGTGTTAGTGACCATCTTGACCCTTAGGGTGCTGTCGAGGTGTGTTAATGACCATCTTGACCCTTAGGGTGTTGTCGAGGTGTGTTAATGACCATCTTGACCCTTAGGGTGTTGTCGAGGTGTGTTAGTGACCATCTTGACCCTTAGGGTGCTGTCGAGGTGTGTTAATGACCATCTTGACCCTTAGGGTGTTGTCGAGGTGTGTTAATGACCATCTTGACCCTTAGGGTGTTGTAGAGGTGTGTTAGTGACCATCTTGACCCTTAGGGTGTTGACGTGGTGTGTTAATGACCATCTTGACCCTTAGGGTGTTGACGTGGTGTGTTAATGACCATATTAACCTTCATGGCAGCTGGGTTATGTGGAAATAATTTTGTTCTTCTTGTTGTTGGAATTAGCGAAATAAAAGTCGGGAAGCGAAGGTTATTGGGCCACTACCTGTATAAAAAGTACATTTATATCTTTAATTTTCAGTCGAAATAATTATGAAGAAATGTTATCAGCCACAAACAGCGGCTGTAACTATATGTTATTACATTTGACACGAGACATTACGTCATCTTTAGAGATAATATGGAACGCTGGTGTGAACCATTACTCCATTGCTCACACAGGAAGATGATAGAGTTGCGGCGGGCAGCCAAGCCAACAGCCTGGGCTGAGAGAGCCAGGTTCGTGTGGCTGTGGACGAGCGGCGTGCCCCTGCGGTCCATCGCCAGGGAGACAGGCGTCAGCGTCACCACCGTCTACAGGTGGGTCCATCGCTGGCAGACAGAAGGCAACGTCAACACCAGACGCCGCAGAATCACGGACTTTGCCAAAACTGCCTAGATATATACTCAACGATAGTATCTGACATAATGCATGGATCATCTAGAGGCTCTTCACTGGACAACTCACTCCTTCTACAATACTCTAAAATGAATCCCAGAAGGACTAGTCTCACGTCTAGAAGGAGTCCCAACGCCACTGTCATGACACTTTACACAGAGATGTGCATTATTGCAGTCCATCCTTCGTGGATTACCTGCTTCTCCTTACTGACATTCATATTTTTCATCTCCAATCGTGAACAAACTATTGAAGTTTTGCATTTAGAGTGACTAGTTATATCGAGACGTCGATCAGTTGTTCCAAACTGACGTGAGGCTATCGAGGATGATGAAGGAAGTATTACTGGTAGTGAACAAAACCCCATTCCATCACAACCCCCTGTCTCACTCAGTTTTCCTACAGTGCAGGCTTAGAAAGGAAAGCCGAAAGCGCTCTAGTCGTTATCTATTAATTTTTCACTGTGGACACATTCTCCTTACAATAGATCAGTGTTGTTGTTCATTGTTGCATATACATAATATATAAATACATATATATTATTCATATATATATCCAACCATCACCTTCTGAATCCCACAAGCAATCCAGCTGGGATGGCCCCATTGTAGACCAAGCAGCTGCAACATGCCAAGAAGCTGCAACAACACCACATGACACTGCCCGACTTAGAGCTGTAGCGGCTCCCAAAGCAGGTGACTTCCTTTTAGCAACCCCAATGTCAGCAACCAGCACACGTCTCACACCGCAGGCCCTCTGAATTTCTTTGGCTCTCTGCCTTGCTGTTCCAATCCACACTGAATATAGGTGTACTTGTGGCGAGGCAGTAACCGACAGGTACGGCCAGCATGGCCTGCTCTGCCAAAGCACAGGAGGATGGAATGCAAGACACGATGAGGTCAATGACATTATTAAAAGAACCCTTACCACAGCCGATTGTCCAGCAGAGAGAGAGACCCTCGTTATCTAATGCCCCACAACTCTGGTCAGACGGGATTACAGCGAGCTCATGGAAGAATGGTAGGAAGTTGGTGTGGGACAGCACGTGCATTTCAACTTTAGCCAACACCTTTATTAACTTCAGTATTGCATACCCAGGCGGTGCTACCACTCTCAGGGGAAGCAGCCAAGTCTCGTAAATACAGAGATCTTGATCACCACTACAATTTTGTCCCAATTACCTGAGACACATGGTGCCTGGGGTAAAAGTGCTGCTAGTTTCTCTAAAGAGTTGGATTCTAAGCTAATTGAAACAAAACGGGACCCTAGAGCCGCCAGTTTCCTCTTTCAGAGCCTTAGTGTGGCGATTCAGAGAGGAAATGCTCTCTGCGTCCATGGTTCCTGCCTGCCTTCTGAGGAGCTGGAAGAACTCGACAACCTGTGACAACTAGCCTTGTAACTTGCTTGTAACCAATGTTGTAACCATTTTTGTATAATAAAGTTTTGATAGAAGGATAATATAGATTTCGGATTCTCTTTCTAACATTTGTATATTGTTTATGACAAGGAAAATATTACAATTTGAAAAAGGGAAATAGACATTTTGTACCTGCTGCGTTTCTTCTTAACTATTCAGACTTTAAACTGCTTTGTCGAATCAGGCCTTAAAATTGTGGATTGAGGTGGATACTACAACTTCTTTTAGAACATTATTCCAATTGCAAATTGCTTGTACAGGATATATGTGCTTCCTTACGTCCCTTCGGCTCATTTCAATTTCTAATTTCCATGTATGTTCTCTTGTCCTGCATTCTCTCAAAATCTGAAGATGCTATCCCTGTCCACCTTATATATTCCCCCTGAGTATCTTGTATGTTGCGATCATTATACCCTCTTTTCCTTCTGTCCTCTAAGGTTGTGAGATTTAATACCAATAACCTATCTTCTTAGCTTAACTATCTTAGCTCTGGCCCTAATCGTGTTGCAAACCTTGTACTTTTTCAATTATGGCTTTATGCTTCACAAAGTGCGGATTCCATGCCGGCAATAAGTATTCAAGCAATGTCTAGTAAATGTTGTGTAGATCCTTTTGATAAGAGTCCTGATACAGGTTTCTAAATGATGTTCTTATATTTCCCAGCGTCACATACACTGCTGATGTTAACCTGTTAAACTCACGCCGCTGGTGTCAGTGACGGAATTATATCCACTCCCAGAACTTTCACTCTTTTTTATTTTTGTAGCTGCTTTCCGTGTATGGTGTAGAAGGCTTCTGGAGATCCCTTCTACTCTGCCTCCCAGACCCCCGGGTTTGCTCATGCTCTCCTCAAAACTCTGGGACACTTCACAAAATAATATATTTAAATTTGGGACATTTAAATCCTACTGAATGGTAGATCAGTGACAAGCTTAGAAAGTTTCCATGCATGTTCACATAGGAGGGGGGATATTCGTTTGCCTTGTTCGGGTTGAATGTAGACACAGTAGTCGCTTCTGTATATTTATTGAGTGAGGCAAACAGGTGTATAACTGGCCAGCCGAGATCCACCTACTCTGGGTCTGTCGAGAGAACTGAGCTGCTGGGAGGATGGCTGGTGACTGTCTGTCTGGCATGACATCAGAGGCCTACTTGCCTGTGATTGGTTATGTTCCAACTGACATAGAATTTGAGTATAACACCGCTCGGACACGCTACCAAGTCGACGTCCCTTGTCGACAAGGTCTGGCTAGCTATATAGTTACAATGATACTGAAAGGACCTCGGTGGCATTCAATAATGACTTACATAATAAAACATTGAAAGAAGATCAGGTGTGCGTAATACTAACAACTCGGCATATGCACCAAAAAAAAAAAATCATCATAATAGGTGAAAATCATGGTAACAATGCTTTGATTAAACCAGAGTATTAAGAACATGTGTATGTCTACTGATCAGATATGAACAATACAACTCAAGGTATTGCTTAAACAAAATTATTAACATGTGGCAATGTCATGTGCTTGAAAACCATACAAAATTAAACAATTATTGCATTAATGGCACAAAGTTCTGACCTAACAACCACAAATGAATTTTAAGATTAGATAATGATTTTTTTTTCTCTGAAATATACAATATATTTACAAGACCAATGTACAATATATTTAATGTTCAATATATTTACAAGCTATATACAAGACCTGGATCAAGAAGACTAACATCTGCGTGATAGCAGTCAGGATTCACTGGCCACAATGTGGTTGCTAGAACATTAATAACTCTTATGACAAGCACTGTAAAAATACAAATGGTAGTAGACTTAACAATCGCATCTAATTTATAACAAAATAAAGTTGAGAAAAACTATTCATTATATATAATGGTAATAATAAGACACATGTGGTAGAAATACTGCAAATGATTTTTTTTTTCAAAACAAACAGAATAACTGGAGTGCACTCAATTATAAATTCTGCGGATATCTACACCTAGCTCATCCAGAGCACTATACAACTCTGGCTCTGACTGAAGGTCCGGAACAGATGAAACTTCATGTGACAAACTATCATCTTGAGAGATGTCCTCGTTAACATCTAGCCAATGGACATGTGGTGAGTGCATGGTTGAAACAAGAGGTCTAGATCTAAGATTATATGTGCTAGTATGGGGTTGCTGAACATCAAGTGGTCTGTCAACCACAGAAGGTGGTGTCCCAATAGGAGTATCTGTCTGGGTAAGTTCATTGTCATCTTCCTCATCAGTCTCGCCAACAGTCATTTTAGCTAACTTCATGTGGTCTAAATGTTCATTTATATACTCTCCTGTTACTAAGTTCTTAAGTCTGTACTTGTTACCTTTGATAAGCTCGGTTACCTTATATGGACCAAAAATTTTTTTAGTTAACTTGTACATAGGACCAGACCTGTGTTGGTTAAGTATCATTACTACAGATCCAATAGTTATTTTACTGGGTTTAGCTCGTGCATTCCTTGCTAGAGTGAACTCGGCTGTAGCTTTGGACAGTTGTTCTTGTATTTTCTTGAATACTAATTGCATCTGTCTACAATTCACTTGAACAAAATCATCTACGTTATATAAGGGAGTAGAAGGTACGTTATCAATTCATTAGGGAGGATCTTATCTGTACCATAAAGAATAGCGTGAGGTGTGTCACCTGTAGAAACATTAATTGAAGAATTTATAGCACACTGAATTAAGGGTATAAAATCATCCCAATTGTTGTTATCAAAATTCAACGTGACTCTTAAGGCATCTAACACTTTCCTGTTAGTACGTTCGGCTAGTCCATTACTTGCTGGATGATAAGGCATGATGCTACATTTTTTGATGTTATATAAACCACACAAGCTAGTTAAAATACTATTACTGAATTCTGGACCATTACATGAAAGGATTACATACATACTATATCTACAAATTATTTGGCCATGGAATGCACTGGCTATAGTTTCTGCTGTTTTGTTCGGGATAAGAACTAGTTAGCAAAACCGTGAAAAATTATTGACCATTACAAGCAAATGTTTGTTCCCTTTCTCTGTTTCCACAAAAATTGTCAATAAATCCATCGATACTCGTTCCCAAGGAGCTTTAGTTGCTGGGTACACCTGAATTGGATTAGGTCCTGAAACATGTCCCTTGTGCTGTAAGCAGGTTAAACATCTGTCAACATAATGAGCAATCTCCTTAGCCATTTTGGCCAAAAATACTTCAATCGACCTTGTTGGAGTGTACGATCCTTTCCTGGATGTGCACTTGCAGGAGCATCATGGATAATTTTTAACACAGTTGGTACCAAGACTGCTGGAACAATTAACTGACAACATTTCCTCGGGGCTGTCCCTAGCTTTACTACTCTACACAGTAAATTGTCCAACATAACTAATTCTTTCAATGGTACTGGTGGTTTATGAATCGGGCGAGTGTCTTGCTTAGTCAAAAATTTAATGACGGGTGCCCATATGGGGTCTTGTCTCTGTTCCGTTTCTACTACTGTAGCATCTAATGCTGGGTAATTTAACTGAATTGCAGCTACGTGTCGAGAAAACGCATCGGCTACAACATTTTGCTTTCCTGGAATATATCCAAATGTAGGATTGAATTCTTGAATTGTGAGCAAATATCTAGCAAACTTTCCAACTGGATTCTTATTTTTGAACAAGGGAATTAATGGTTGGTGATCTGTAAGAACATGAACTGGGTAATTATAAATTGTATCCTTGAAATGTTTAAGTGCCCAGACAACTGCCAAGGATTCTCGTTCTGTTGCACTATAATTTTTCTCTTCTTTAGATAATGTACGGCTTGCATAAGCTATTGCGTGATCTCTGTGACCTTCTGTTTAAAGTAATGCAGCACCTAAACCTATGTCACTAGCATCTGTAACCAACGTAAAAGGTTTAGAAAAATCTGGGTACCTAAGGACAGGTGACGAAATCAAGGCTGCTTGAGTTTTTTGAATGACTGATCCTGGGCCTCTCCCCAAACAAAGGGTTTATCTTTTCTTTGCAACTTGTAAAGCGGAGCGGCTATAATAGAGAATCCAGCAATAAATGAACAATAAAATCCTACAAGACCTGTGAACTGTCTTACGGCTTCTGCGGTACGAGGTGTTGGAAAATCACGAGCAGCAATAATTTTTGATTAATTCAATGTAATACCTGGAGGTGTAACTGTATGACCTAGGAAATTAATCTTCTGCTTTAAAAATGAACATTTTGCAAGCTTTATTTTTAAATTAGCTTCTGCGAGCTTTGCAAGTACTTTCTCAAGGTTCTGGAAATGAGTCTGAACATCTTGCGACATGATTATGAGATCTTCAAGGTAAACTAGAAGAGTACTTCCTATCAATCTACGAAATAGATTTGTCATGAGCCGTGAAAAGGTTGTTGGACTACTCCGCAAACCAAATGGCATTCTTTTGAAATGAAAATGACCATTTTCACCAGGTCAATGACCAGGAGTACTAAAGTCTGTCAATTGTTTACTTTCCTCACCAAGGGGGATTTGCCAGAATCCCTGCAACAAATCTAACATTGAGAATACTTTGTTTCGACCAATACTTTGCAACAAATCATTTAGAACTGGAAGTGGGAAACGATCAGGTATTGTTACTCTGTTAAGCTTGCGATAATCGATTACAGGTCTCCAAGTCCCATCTCGCTTTGGTACAAGAATCAATGGAGCGTTCCACGGCGAATTACACGATTCAATTACATCACTCTGTAACATTTCCTCTACAAGTCTATCTGCTTCTGCTCTCTGAGAATGGGGAAGATGGTAAGCTGGTACATAAATAGGCGTAGTTCCTTGTTCAAGGGGAATTTTATGTGTAATAAGAGGAGTGAGACCTAACTTTTTTCCTGGTAGAGCAACAACGGCTCTATTCCTGTTCAAAATTTCCAAAAGCTGAGCCACAGAGTCAGGAAAATCAGTAGGACTGAGGTGTTGCGCTTGCACCTCTGGCTGAGATCCCTGTACTCCTGGTGTGAGAGTACAAACAGTATGATCCATGGAGACATCATCCACAACTCACACCGGTAACGAATAATGGGCAAAATCTACAACTTGGGTACCAGACTGGAGATGGATGTCGGCATTACTAGTGTTTGCAATAAATAATGTAACAGTACCATCCTGCACTGTGTGCCAGGAGTGTTCAACAAATGTACCATTCACTTTACATGTTTCACTTTCCGCAATCACATCCGTCAACTCAGGCACTCCCTGAACCTTAACTCTTATTCTGGTGAGAGAATGAGGGTGTAGCACAGTGTCAGTAGCCGTGGAACCACTGACTTCAGAGATGGAAGCTGCCAGGTGAGCGAGACAACGAGAATCCGTTAGGGCGTCCCCTTCCAGAAAGTCCCGATACTCACTCTCCTTAACAACTGCACAAGTACGGTGCGTCAATCGAGTGCCCGTTTTCTCGGGTATGCTACCACGACAATGATCTGACAAACCTACGCTAGCAAGGCGGGTGTCAACAAAATTAACGTAGTCTGATTGAAGGTTGAACTCATGGCCATGTCGATACATGCTACACAAAGGTATGACGTGGTCTTTGATACTTATGTTCCAACGATGGGGAAACAATGCAATATTCTCATCAATCATGGTGTTCAGACCTAAGAGAATGTCTCCAGGAAAATGAATAACATCAACAACTAAACATGTTATAGACAACGTTTCGGTCCGTCCTGGACCATACTCAAGTCGATTGTAGATACTCAAGTCACAATCGACTTGAGTATGGTCCAGGACGGACCGAAACGTCGTCGTCCCTTCAATTTCTAGTGTGTGGTCTGGTCAACATACTTCAGCCACGTTATTGTGACTCATCGCCTGCATATGTTATAGACAATGTGACATCTTTGAACTTGAGTGGGAGGTCAATTTCACCCTGAACTTTACCTATATTTCCTGAAATACCACTTAGAAAAGGTATGTGTGACTGTTTTAAAGTAGTAGGGTGCTTACTTTCAATGTCTCTAAGAGCTGAGGGCTTGACAATATTTATTTTTGCACCTGAGTCAAGAAAAACTTTTAAAACACTACCATGTACAATGGCTGAGACAAGGGGACCATCACTAGAGACTGGACAAGTTACTACTTTTGACTTACATTGTCTGGGATATCTGCGTCTTGTTTGGGTCAAATTTACTGTGGATCCGTCAACATCTACAACTTGTCTAGAGTCAGTGTCCTACTCTGTCAAGTGTCCAAATCTATTTTGGGTAGCTACTGAATACACAGGTAGGGCACTAGGATTGGCTAGCTTGAATTGGTTAGCGGATGGCCTTGGGGGTTTCCCGACGACACGGATTGAACATTCTGAACTCCAGCATTCTGTGACTGAGTATTATAATTGAAGTTGCATTATAACTGGGCTGGGAGTTGTAATTACGTGAGTTCTGATAATGTCTTGAACGCTGTGCGCCTCGCCAAGACTGACCGTGGGAGTTACGAGGTGGAGATATCCTTTGCCTAGCTCTACAATCCGCAGTGTGGTGACCAACTTTTTTATGGTACGTGCAATATGGGAGCCTAGAATGATTAGATTGACGAGGGGACCGAGAGAATTGTCTAGGAGGTGATGATCTAGGGGCAGACCAACAGTCCCTTGCGAGGTGGTTACTCTTACCACAATGCCAACATGAGGGAGTGGATGGTTGCAGACTATGGCGTTTCGGCAATTTATGAGGCGGCGAATTTTACTGGGGGATACGAGCATGGGTACGCTTCTGCGACCAAGAGTTTGTGGAAGGATGCTGAGAGCTTGTTACTACATTTACAGTATCAGAGGGTGGCAACAGTTGAGCACTTCGGGGAGCTAGTTTATCTGTGGCATTGTTAATAGCCTCAAACACCTCACCAATTTCATGTTTAACACCAAAATTTTGTTGCTCGATGATCGGTTTAGTATGCTCTGGGGCAAAATGCATTAAAGTCCCAAATGCATTTTGGGACTTTAATCTTGGCCATAGCCTCAGGGGACAGATTTTTGTCTTTATCTAACCAAGTCGAATTATTCATAGCAGAAACTAAGGCATACAGATACTGATCGAGACGGCTAGTAAATGCATTAAACGATTCACCAGGCTGCATGGTGGCATTGGCAATTTTCTTGACTAACCTATACGGGTCGATGTCTCCTTTGTTAACAAAGCGACGGCGAAAGAAATCCTTAAATTCGGGCCAAGACTGGAGGCTAACAATGGCTTTCTCATCAACAACAAAACGTGCATCACCTTTGGTTGTGTCCACAGCTGACCGTGCAATTGCTAAGTATTCGGCATCAGTAGGCTTAGAAAAACGTGCAACTGTTTTCGCTTCAACCTTACTAAACCATGACTCTAATAAGCGGGATTCACCAGCAAAAAGAGGAATAGCCATTTCCTGAGCTGATCTCTGGTCATTGGGACTAGCAACTGTTCCCGTTGAGTCTGAGGGGGTTCAACAGTGGTAGGCATTGTCACAGCCGTGGAAGGAATATTTGAGTGCAGATTATAATTAACACTTTCGCGCTCTCCGCAAAGGTCACTCAGCCAACCGAATGTGCGCGCTGCGTTTTTATCGCTTAAGCGTAAAAACAAAAATGTGTATACTCTTTTTACTCTTCTGACCTTAGTTCTCATGCTACGTATTTCATTTTGGTACCAACGTGTTTGCAATAAAATTCTCTAGAAGAACATTAGTAAAATAAGTCACGAAACATATAGGGATACCAGCACCAAATAAATAACTACGTAGATGACTCACCGTGAGCGCCCATCAGCAACAAAATGTTTTTACTCTTGGGATTGTAATCACCTCCACACTTGTTCTACAGCGTTAATTTTGGTATCAGTGGACTCGCAATGAAATTCCCAACACGGTGATATGAATATAAGCGTAGAATAATGATGCAGCCCGCCCGCAAGAGTGTGGGAAGTGGTGAAATTGTTACCCGGTATCGGTGACGGGACGACGCACGGCGCTTTGAAAGTTTATACTTATTTCACTCTCATGACATTAATTTTCTATGTACGTCATTCATTTTTATGTCAATGTGTTCGCAATAGAATGTTCTATGTGCCCATAGGTAAAAAATATCAACAAAGCGTAAGTTAGAATAGCGACAAATATAAAACAACGCTGGAACAAATCAGTGAGCGTCAAACACACACGAAATATTTTTACTTTTGATATGTTTGTCAAGATTATACTTGTTGCACACAGTTATTTTTGGTTGTATATTGATCGGAATAAAATTCCCTAAACAGACATATGCATATAATACATGATATAGGGGAAGAATTACCAGTATAAACGGCTAAAGTCACCCACCTGCAACCCGTTTGGGACAAAATACCATTTGATCGAAGTTATCCACACCTTTCATGAACTTATTGTACCATGCAGCCTAGTGGTGAGAAAGAGAGCCTCATAGCGCGCAGTTTGAAAAAACCCAAAGTAAATCGGATAAAAATTGAATTTTATACAAATATTTCAAAAGTAGACATAACTTTATGTCCACTATGCGTTTACGTTAGACGAAACCGAACACGCCGGCGCGTCCAGATAGCGCGAAAGTGTTAAGTGCACCAGGCATCAGAAATAGTATACACAAAAATAAACACACAAAAAAATATCAACTTGGCTAAAGTAAGAAAAATGGGACAAATAAAATTATTAAATTGGGCTAGGCTACAAATAATTAAGAACAAGCAAAATTGTGAATTAAATTAGCAATCTGGTATGAATATGGCTGGGATTAGAAGCATGTAAATTAATTAAACCAGGCTAAGCACAGCAATTTAGAATATAAAAACTTGAAAATGCAATTGCAAAATTTCATTAAAAAGATTCAACACAATAAGCGGCAATGCATGAAATATGGATGTAGCACATAAACTTGACACGGGAATGTATATAACTGCTATGGTAAAAATTACAATATGAAATGTTGAAGGAATAAATTTCAATTTTAGGCCTGGAGGAATTAAAAAAAATTATATTGTACAAATCCTTAACTGCTACTAAAACAAGGATTTCTTACTTCACTGGAATTTGAATTTACCAATAACACCCTAGTAGCACAATTAAAATTCAATGAAATTACTGTAAGAAGCAGGAATGTTGAAATCACAAAAGGAAACTGTGGGGAGTGGAGTACTGAACCAGCTCCAATATTTAACGTCACCGAATGGTTAATTCACAGGATATTTTGAATATATTTACGTTAAACCTCATTAAATCATAGCACACGATATCTTAGCTCATAATTACTTAACTCAGGGCTGCAGGATTTGCAATATAACAGTGGCCAAAACGGTGACGAGACGTTTGAACAAGCACATGTGAGGGCTTGTTTACAAACTGGTGCGATGGCAACGCTCCTGGCGGCGGTGGCGCGAAGCTTGGGGACCCCACACTCGGTTGATGTTGGGAGCGCGAAGATAAACTCGGAGACGACGATAGCGGTGGAGAAACACAATTTGCTAGGAGAAGGTCACACAAAACGATGTAGCAGGGGCTGGTGGCGATGGTGAGAGATGGCGAGGTGTCGATGTGGCAACGTGGCGAGGTGTGTGTATGGTGGCGAAACTTAGTCAAACAATTGCAGTCCACCAAATATTCTAAAAGAACAATAAAACACATACGATGATCAGTTGATAGTTGCGACGATGATTGACCACGATTTCAGTAGCTAGAACACTCACAAAGCTTAGATACTGTCAGCTTGGGCGGCAGTGGTGGTGGTGGTGGGTGCAGGTTCCCACGTGGTGGCGCGAGATTCAAAAATGGCTGGCGCGGAAGCTTCCTTCCTCCTCACTGATGAATTAACGTTCAAACAGGAAATTATTGACCCTTACTGCTGAGACGTTTGCCTGGAGTAATGGTTGATGGCAGGACCCCGGTCTGGCTCAATATTTGATGCGTGGGTGGCAGGATGGCGGCTTATGGAGGCGGCGGTGGCGACTGGAACATAAGGAGGAGGCGACTGGAACATAAGGCGATGCTGGGTACTTGAATTTTCGTTTCCAGAAAAATAATTCCGGATCCCACTGCTGCTACCAGTATTCGTTTGCCTTGTTCGGGTTGAATGTAGACACAATAGTCGCTTCTGTATATTTATTGAGTGAGGCAAACAGGTGTATAACTGGCCAGCCGAGGTCCACCTACTCTGGGTCTGTCGAGAGAACTGAGCTGCTGGGAGCACGGCTGGTGACTGTCTGTCTGGCATGACGTCAGAGGCCTACTTGCCTGTGATTGGTTATGTTCCAACTAACATAGAATTTGAGTATAACATCGAGGGGGGGATGGTGACATTGAGGGGATGGTGACATAGGGGGGATGGTGACATAGGGGGATGGTGACATAAGGGGATGGTGACATAGGGGGGATGGTGACATAGGGGGGGATGGTGACATAGGGGGGATGGTGACAGGATTGTTACCTCAGAGTGAACACATCATCCCCACATGTGATCACCCATCAGTTCAGACTCGTCATTAGAGGTTTACAGAACATGTGGTGTGATATTCTTGAAAAATACCATAAGATGAGCCTCCATATAAATACCCTAAGATTAATCCACAGAGATCGTTGGATGTCTTTGTTTGTTTGTGTGAGGAGTTCATTGTATAGGTATATTAGACTCAGTGAATGGAGGTGAGAGTGTTCCTCGTTTTTATTGATCTTCATGTTAAAGCCTAGGCTTCATGTCATGATGACAGTGTCGCCTGTGCTCAACAAGATTGACGAAGAAGAGAAGTGAGACTTCTCACCTAGTGAGACTCCATAGAAGAAGAATTGTTAAAGCAGTGATCATAAACATTGAAATTGTACCACATTCTTAAGTAATTGTTCATGCATTGTTTCATATAGTTATGCATGTTCCTGATATCTAGTGACTATAACAAAACAGTTTTTGTGATATTTAGAGACACGAATTTATTATATTGATAACAAATTTATATGTATGTGATAGAATAGCCTAATCTGTGGAGAAGCTGAACCTTGAGGAGACTATGATTAAGCTACGGGCTGCAAGTTGGGGACCGCGTCCAAGGCACCATTTAATTTTTATTGTTTATTTTCTTTTGTAATAAATGTTTGCCGATTAGATAACTTTGTTTACTCTTGTCCCTTTGAGGGCTCTAATTGAGAAAGAGAGAGATGATAACCTCGACCTGTAGACCATATAACAAAGAGTGAACATAAAGGGAAGTACAGTAGAGGACTCACAAGTTAAGTGAGAGAAGGGGTAAGTGACATGTTGCTCAGTTTGAGGGTGTGAACACGAGACAACAGGTGGTTACTGAGCCCTGAGTTACCATCTTGGTGACAATATAAGTCTTCTCCACAATTTGAAACAAATCTGGGTAGTTCCTCAGTTAGTGACCTGCCATAGTATGGTGTCAGAGGAAGTAGCAGCAGCCCTAGAAGGTGTATACTTGTGGCTTTTGTATTTATTATAATCTGTTGCATTCTGAGGGCTGTCAGGAATTTTCTCCTCATCCTCGTAACACATATATATTGCATATTGAGGGCCCGTCCGGGTGCCCTCCTCATTTAACAACAGTATGTAGCAAAACTCAGAAAGAGGCTGTCTTCCAGTTCATAAATTAAAACTCCTCAGTTCATGGACATGAGTTAAGAGTAGAGTGTTAAACCATCTTTCTTCTATAAGAGGGAAAACAGTCATTTCTTAACATATCTGGTATCAACTCGTGATACCAGATATGTTGAGAAAGTCTGCGATGAAAGTATGCTTCTAAAACTTCAGGTCACCCAGGATTCTTAAAGATCTGTATGATGGAAATGTCGTCATTCTATTTTTCAGGTTTGATTTTATGTCATGAAGTATGTATTGTAATGTCTTGCAATGGCTATCAAGGTGTAGAGGGATACCGAGGGAGCAAGTCCCTCTCCAAGCATTCCCAAACACTGATGAACAGCGTGGCAACTGTTACGAATCTTACAAGGATTCTAACATACTCCTGATGCTTATATATTTTATTGTCTTGTTCTATAATTAGTATAGTATCCAGTTGTATGATTATAGACTATTGTATGGTATATATTGTAGCATGCTGTAGTGTGCCTGAGTTGCATTATATTGTATGAGGCTTTTTGCAAGTTATTTCCTGTTGGTTTCTTCCATGTGGGGGGGGGGGGATGACCATATTTGGATGTGGCCAGTGTGGGAACTTGTTGTCAAGCGAGTGTTTATAGTTCAACCTTGATTAATTCTCATTATTGTTTGCCATTAAATTCTGTTGAGTAATGTAACAATATTATATACTCTTAAGATTAATAATGATTTGATTATTAGTACTACATTTTGTTAGTATAATTTTCACAATAGTTTATGTGGATGCTTAGTTGATATGTTGGTAGGACGCAGCCCTGGCAAGCCAGGATTTTGCCAGTTGCGTGGGTACAGCTGGCGGGTGGAGACATGTTTGAGTTAAGTTGGTGGATCTTTGTTTTATTTCTTAGCTTACAAGGCTGATTTTCTGGTTAGACTATTATAGGATTACCCATCTATTCATTTGTATTGATATGAAGTGATTTATGTTATATAGTGCTATTGTAAGATTAATTAATGGTGTAAGAATATTTCTGGCTGCCTGCATTTTTCCATGTATGTTTTTATGTTACCCCTATCTAAAAGTATATTGCTCTGTTAGTATCAGTTGCATTATTTCCCCTAGACATTTACATGAGGCAAGGCCGTTTATTATTATATATTACCAACTGCAACAGAGGAACCATACCCAGAGATTGAGGGTCGTAACAGCAACTGACTTACTGGATTCTATTCGGGTTATTAATAAGCGCTTGTATTAGTTGGCCATCTGTCAAGATTTACTAAATTGTTTCCAAAAACACCCACACTGTTGCTCCAGCTCTGCTAACTCATTTTGTAAGTGTGTTCGGTACACCTAACGTGTTAATCACCAACACACGCCAAGAGTTTGTAGGCATCATATTTAAAGAGGTTTGTGGCAGCGGCTGCATGCACCACTACTAGAGGCGGTGTGATGCCACTAACGTTGAGGAAGTTCTCTCCCATATTTTTTCTTATCACTTTTGTCTCATTTATTTATACTCCCACCATCTGACGTTTCTTCTCATGGACAACGCATTTTTAATACGTTTAGAAAATCCCCTTCAGAATGTAATGTCTTTTTCTTGTTCCTGTTAATTTTCTCTCCTACAATGTGGTGAGGTGAGGAGCTAGGGCTGAGTTGTGGTTCTTCCCGCGAGGATTTCATGCCGGAGGCTGCACAATGAAGACTGCCTATCATATATGTGTATTAGTAATGGTACCCGGCTGTACCTGGGTCTCTATCTCCCCTCTTCACCACTCACTCCTCTCTTCCAAGCTTCCCCCTCTCATCTTTCTTTCTTATCCCCCCCTCTCTCTCTCTCTTGCCTTCTTAACTCCCTCTAATCTCCTATCCTGCCTCTCAGAGTGCCAGTATCACATTATACCTGTGTCAGTTCAACATTGTACTCCTGAAGATGTCACATTGCTGACGAAACGTCGAACAATGAGAATGGAAAGATTAAGTGATTTAGTGTTTGTTCACCTTCCAGATGGTAGAAGATGTCTGCGTAGAATGAAAAAAAGCTCTTCTCTTCTCTTCTCTGTCCTTCCCTCTCCACCTTTCTCCCCCCCCTCACTCGCGCCCATCAACATCCCGCTTCCCCTATCACACCTTTCGACCACTCTTCGCCATCTCTCCCAATCTTCTCCCCATTCCACCCTTCTCTCCCCTCTCTCTTCACACATCCCCCCTTCTCCTTACATTTCTTCAACGATCTCTCCTTCCTCCTCCCGTCTCTCCCTATCACTGTCTGCCTGCTACTGTGTGTTGTTGTCAGTCTGCATTTTCCTTTCTGTCTTACTGTCTCTCTTTTTGTCCTGGTCTCTCTGCAGTCCTGTCTCCTTCTGTCAATCATTGGTTGTCTGTCTGGCTTTTTGCCCGCCTCTATTTCTGAATCCTTATATCTGTCATTCCATGTCTCTCTGTCTCTCTCCCTTTCTCAATCTGTCTCTATCTCATTTTGTCTGTTTACCTCTGACCGTCTGTCTCTGTCTTGTTGCTGACCATCTCTCTCTCTTTCTCCTACAAAAATATTATGACACTTCCCATTGGCATGTGGTGGTCTGCCGGTGAGAGGAGCCTAGAGGAATGATATGTATGTATAAAACCGATATAATAGTTTCCCATTGTCTTTATAATAATAATAATAATAATAATAATAATAATAATTTTTATTTACAAGAAGGTAAAATGGGTTTGTGAGATTACATAAGATTGGTACTTTTACATTCTTGCAAATTCACTAACACGCATAGCGTTCCGGGCAGGCTTTCAGAATGGGACGGGACCTGAGACAGACTCTTTCATGAAGCTGTGGGAGGATCGTCTGTTTTATTCTGCTATGGGAAAAGTATGATGATTAGAAAATTTATGTTAATATTTCTGAGTAACGTGGATAAATGTTCACATTAATAAGATTTTTTTTTAAATATTTAGTAATGCGTTGCTGGCAGGCAGTGCAAAAATCAGTTGTGGGTGTCAGTATGTGACTATGGTATGCCGTTCCCTCTTGAATTCTGGCGACCCAGACTAACCTATGTCCGTCCAGTACCCCAGACCAGTTTCCGTGCAAAGTTAGGTTAGGCTACCTTTTAGCTCCTGACCTCCAGCCTTTCACCAGCCGACCGACAAACAGATAATCGTATAGATATAGATTGGACCTGGAAGGCTCTTTTATTCAAGTTCGTTAAGGTTAAGTAGAGTTAGTTCAGCATATTCTCTTGTTATGTTACTTATATGTGATTTAGCTATTAGATTTTGGGATCTAAAATATTTAAGGTTTTTCTCCTTTTTTGATGCAAGAATGTCTCTCCTTCATTCTATACTGCTATGCAATCTTTGTATTCCTATTTCAGTCCACATGAGTTTGTATTTTGCTAGGTTAAATTCTAGCCATGCGATTTATGCCAGTTTTGGAGTGCATCCAAATCGATTTCAGGGGTTGTTCAGCGTGACCCCTCTTATTAGTTTTGCACCCTTACAAACACTGAAATGACCGAACACATATCTTTTCCTATGTCGTTAGTATGTAATAAATATAGGACCTTTAACCTAACCTTTCAGATATAGTTTATCGTGTTGGACATATTTGTTGAATATGTTATCCTTATCCTAACCTTTCAGATGTAGTTTTGTTTCTCCTTTTTGTATATTTTACCCATACCTACCATCCCACTTAACCTTCTCTCCTTCTTTAAATTTGTTTTCTCTTCCTCCTTTTCTCTCTATCTTCCTCCATCTCTATTCCTCCTTCTCTTCCCCTCCTTCTCTCTCCCTTCCCCCTGTCTCCCTCTCTTCCACCTCTCTCTCTTGTTTTCTTTTTCTCAGTCTCAATTCTTAGTAGATGTGTCTCTTTCCTACTGTACTTATATTATTACTTAGATAAAGAATGATCTTATATGTGAAAACAAGTTAGGTTAGGTTAGGTTAGGTTAAGTTAGGTTAGGATAGGTTAGGTCATGCAAGTTAAGTTAGGTTAGTAAGTTATATTAGGTTCGGTTAGGTTGGGTTAAGTTAGGATAGCCGTATCACTGACAAGCATCCCCTGCAAAATACTTGAAAGAATAATTAGGCTAAGACTTGTTGAGCACCAGGAGAGCATTGGGTTTGTAAACAAGCATCAACATGGGTTCTGGACAGGAAAATCATGTCTAATAAACCTTTTAGAATTCTTTGACAAAGTAACAAGGATAAGGCAGGACAGAGAAGGCTGGGCAGACTGCATATTTCTTGACTACCAAAAGGCCTTTGATACAGTACTGCACTTGAGACTGCTACACAAACTTGAGAGGCAGGCAGGAGTAAGCGGAAAGGCCCTAGCATGGGTGAGGAACTACCTAACAGGAAGGAACCAAAGGGTAATAGTAAGGGGCGAGAAGTCGGAATGGCGAACAGTAACGAGTGGTACCTCAAGGATCGGTGCTGGGCCCAATCCTCTTTCTAATTTACGTAAATGATATGTTTACAGCAGTGGAATCCTACATGTCTATGTTTGCGGATGACACAAAATTAATGAGAAGAGTTGTGACAGATGAGGATCGTAGGATCCTCCAAGAGGACTTAAACAGGTTGCAGATATGGTCAGGGAAATGGCTACTGGAGTTCAACACCAGTAAATGTAAAGTTGTGGAAATAGGATCAGGTGATAGGCGACCAAAGGGACAGTACACAATGAAGGGGAACTGCCTACCTGTAACGATTCGAGAAAGAGACCTGGGAGTGGATGTGACACCTAATCTAACTACTGAGGCACATATAAATAGGATAACGACAGCAGCGTACTCTACACTGGCGAAAATTAGAACTTCATTCAGAAACCTAAGTGAGGAGGCTTTTAGGGCGCTTAACACTGCCTATGTGTGACCAGTCTTAGAGTATGCCGCGCCATCATGGAGCCCCCACCTGAAGAAACACATAAGGAAACTGGAGAAGGTTCAGAGGTTTGCGACGAGGCTTGTCCCGGAGTTACGAGGGATGGAATATGAAGAGTGTCTGAGGGAACTGAACCTTATGACACTAGAGAAAAGAAGTGAAAGAGGAGATATGATAGGAACATATAAAATACTCAGGGGAATTGACAAAGTGGAAATAGATGAAATGTTCACACGTAATAATAACAGAACAAGGGGACATGGGTGGAAACTGGAAACTCAGATGAGTCACAGAGATGTTAGGTTCTTTTAGCGTGAGAGTAGTGGAAAAATGGAATGCACTTGGGGAACAGGTTGTGGTAGCAAACTCTATTCTTACATATTAAATTAGGTGTGATAGGGAAATGGGACAGGAGTCATTGCTGTAAACAACCGATGGCTGGAAAGGTCGGATCCAAGAGTCAATGCTTGATCCTGCAAGCACAAATAGGTGAGTACACACACGCGTGTGGTTGAGAGACGGGACCAAAGATCTAGAGCTCAACCACACACAAGCACAACTAGGTGAGCACACACACACACACACACACACACACAGGGGTCTCGTAGCCTGGTGGATAGCGCGCAGGATTCGTAATTCTGTGGCGTGGGTTCGATTCCCGCACGAGGCAGAAACAAATGGGCAAAGTTTCTTTCACCCTGAATGCCCCTGTTACCTAGCAGTAAATAGGTACCTGGGAGTTAGTCAGCTGTCACGGGCTGCTTCCTGGGGTGGGTGGGTGTGGTGTAGAAAGAAAAAAAAACAAAAAAGTAGTTAGTAAACAGTTGATTGACGGTTGAGAGGCGGGCCGAAAGAGCAAAGCTCAACCCCCGCAAACACAACTAGGTGAATACAACTAGGTGAATACACACACACACACACACACACACACACACAGTGCAACGTAGGAATGAGCGACCACAGTGTATTGGTGTTTGAGTACTTGATTGAAGAAGGGTTATTGAACTCGAGGAGGAATACCGAAAACAAAAGGTTAGCATACCGAAAGGGAAACTATGAGGAGATAAGAAAATTCCCAACAGATATAGCATGGGAAACAGAGCTCAGGGGAAAGACGGCCCAAGACATGATGGACTACATAACGCAGAAGTGCAAGGACGCAGCAAACAAGTTTGTCCCAGACCAAAAGGAAAACAGTGAAAGGAAGATGAGAAACCCAGGGTTTAATCAGAGATGTAGGCTAGCTAAGCAACAAAGCAAAAGGGCATGGAGAAACTATAGGAATAACAGGACACTTGAGAGCAGAGAAAGATACCAGAATGCCAGGAATGAATATGTCAGGATGAGAAGAGAGGCAGAAAGACAATACGAAAATGACATCGCAAGCAAGGCAAAGACTCAGCCTAAATGGCTGCATAGCCACATCAGAAGAAAAACAACAATAAAGGAACAGGTAATGAAATTAAGAATAGGGGAAGAAGGATTCACTACAAACGACAAGGAAGTATGTGAGGAACTGAATAAGAAATTCCAGGAGGTCTTCACCTTAGAGCAAGGAGAAATCCCAGAGATAAGAGAGGGAATAGCTAACCAGGATCCACTGGAAGAGTTTGAGATTACCAGCAGGGAAGTGAGGAAGTGCTTACTGGAGTTGGATGTAACAAAGGCTATAGGCCCAGATGGAATCTCCCCTTGGATACTAAAGGAAGGAGCAGAAGAACTGTGCCTGCCACTCTCCATAGTGTACAACAAATCACTGGTAACAGGGGAAGTGCCCGAAATTTGAAAAGCAGCTAATGTAGTCCCGATATACAAGAAAGGGGATAGACAGGAGGCACTGAACTACAGGCCAGTGTCCCTAACCTGCATACCATGCAAGCTGATGGAGAAGATTGTGCGAAGAAAGCTAGTGGAACATCTGGAGCGAAAGAACTTTGTAACACAGCATCAACATGGGTTTAGGGATGGCAGGTCCTGTCTCACAGGGCTACTTGAATTCTACGACCAGGCAATAAAAATCAGGCAAGAAAGAGAAGGGTGGGCAGACTGCATATTCTTGGATTGTCGGAAAGCCTTTGATACAGTACCACACAAGAGGCTAGTGAAAAAGCTGGAGATGCAGGCCGGTGTGAAAGGGTAGGTACTCCATTGGATAAAGGAGTACCTAAGCAACAGGAGACAACGAGTCAATGTGAAGGATGAGGTCTCAGATTGTCGAGACGTTGCAAGTGGAGTCCCGCAGGGGCAGTCCTTGGACCTACACTGTTTCTGATATATGTAAATGACCTCCCAGAGAGTATAGACTCGTGTCTCTCAATGTTTGCTGATGATGCAAAAACATTATGAGGAGGATTGAAACAGAGGATGATAGTAGGAGGCTACAAGATGACCTAGACAGACTGAGTGAATGGTTCAACAAATGGCTGTTAATATTTAACCCGAGTAAATGCAAAGAAACGAAACTAGGCGGTGGAAACAGGAGGCCAGACACAGGATAAAGAATATGAGATGAAATAATTAATGAAACGGACAGAGTGAAAGATCTAGGAGTTGATATCACTCCAAACCTGTCGCCTGAAGCCCACATAAAAAGAATAACATCTGCGGCATATGTGAGGCTGGCTAATATCAGAACAGCCTTCAGGAACCTGTGTAAGGAATCATTCAGAATCTTGTACACCACATATGTAAGACCAATCCTGAAGTATGCGGCCCCAGCATGGAGCCCAAACCTTGGCAAGCACAAGACGAAGCTGGAAAAAGTTGAAAGGTATGTCACTAGACTAGTCCCAGAACTAAGAGGCATGAGTTACAAGAAAAGGCTGCCGGAAATGCACCTTACGACACTGGAAGACAGAAGAGTAAAGGGAGACATGATCAAAACCTACAAAATCCTCAAGGGAATCGACCGGGTAGACAAGGATAAACTATTCAACATTGGTGGTACGCGAACAAGGGGACACAGGTGGAAACTGAGTACCCACATGAGCTACAGGGACGTTAGAAAGAACTTTTTCAGTGACAGAGTAGTTAATGGATGGAATGCATTAGGCAGTGATGTGGTGGAGGCTGACTCCAAACACAGTTTCAAATGTAGATATGACAGAGCCCAATAGGCTCAGGAATCTGTACACCAGTTGATCGACAGTTGAGAGGCGGGAGCAAAGACCCAAAGCTCAACTCCAGCTAGCACAAATAGGTGAGTACAAATAGGTGAGCACACACACACACACACACACACACACACACACACACACACACACACACACACACACACACACACACACACACACTCACACACACACATTCAGAATCAATCAGAACCAACACAATCATTCAGAACTTTGTATACCACATATGTCTGGCTAATCCTGGAGTATGCAGCCCCAGCATGGAGTCCATATCTAGTTAAGGATAAGACTAAACTGGAAAAGGTTCAAAGGTTTGCCACCAGACTAGTACCCGAGCTGAGAGGTATGAGCTACGAGGAGAGACTACGAGAATTAAACCTCACTTCGCTGGAAGACAGAAGAGTTAGGGGGGACATGGTCACTTTCAAGATTCTGAAGGGAATTGATAGGGTAGATAAAGACAGGCGTGCAGGACTCGTAATTCCTTGGCGCGGGTTCGATTCCCGCACGAGGCAGAAACAAATGGGCAAAGTTTCTTTCACAGTGAATGCCCCTGTTACCTAGCAGTAAATAGGTACCTGGGTGTTAGTCAGCTGTCACGGGCTGCTTCCTGGGGGTGGAGGCCTGGTCAAGGACCAGGTCGCGGGGACACTAAAAAGCCCCGAAATCAACTCAAGATAACCTCAAGATAGGCTATGTAACACAAAGGGCACACGCACAAGGGGACACAGGTGGAAACTGTTGCCCAAATGAGCTACAGAGATGTTAGAAAGAACTTTTTTAGTGTCAGAGTGGTTGACAAATGGAATGCATTAGAAAGTGATGTGGTGGAGGCTGACTCCATAAACAGTTTCAAATGTAGATATGATAGAGACCAATAGGCTCAGGAATCTGTACACCAGTTGATTGATGGTTGAGAGGCGGGACCAAAGAGCCAGAGCTCAACCCCCCGCAAACACAACTAGGTGAGTACACACACACACACACACACACACACTCACACACTCTCTCTCTGTCCCACTCACCCCAGACCCCACAGGTCCCCCCCAGAGGAGAAGCAGAAGAGAGTCAGTTCCAGGGTAATGTACTCGAACATAGATGGGATCACAAGCAAGGCAAGTGAACTAAGGGAAAGAGCACAAGAAGTGAACCCAGATGTAATCGGATTCACTGAAACAAAACTCTCGGGAATCATAACGAATGCCGTGTTTCACCAGGAGTACACAGTAATAAGGAAAGAGAGGAAAGGTAGGGGAGAAGGCGGAGCAGCCATACTCATGAGAAAGGAATGGAGTTTTAAGGAGATGGCTATCTCGGGCTGTGAGGGTTTCAGAGACTACATAGCAGGCACCATGACAATGGGAGCACTAAGAATAGTAGTAGCAGTAATATATAACCCTCCACCAAATGACAGAAGACCTAGTCAAGAGTATGAAAACAACAACATGGCAGTTAACAGTATAATTGAGAGGACAGCCTCTGCTGCCTGTAGAAATATATCCCTCCTGCTCATCATGGGGGACTTCAATCACAGAAGGATTGACTGGGAGAACAAGGAACCACATGGAGGCAAGGATACATGGAGAGCCAAACTACTGGAGGTGGTGACTAGATACATTTTAACCCAGCATGTCAGAGAACCCACAAGGATGAGAGGAAATAACGAACCAGTGAGACTCGACCTGGTCTTCACCCTGAACGACTCTGACAAAAGAGAAATTGGTTTTGAGGCCCCAGTAGCAATGAGCGACTACAGTGTATTGGTGTTTGAGTACCTGATTGAAGAAGGGTTATTGAACTCGAGGAGGGATACCGAAACTAAAAGGTCAGCATACCGAAAGGAAACTATGAGGAGATAAGAAAATTCCTAACAGATATAGCATGGGAAACAGAGCTCAAGGAAAAGACGGCCCAAGATATGTTGGACTACATTACGTAAAAGTGCAAGGATGCAGCAAACAAGTTTGTTCCAGCCCAAAAGGAAAACAGTGAAAGGAAGATGAGAAACCCAGGGTTTAATCAGAGATGTAGGCTAGCTAAGCAGCAAAGTAAAAGGGCATGGAGAAACTATAAGAATAACAGGATACTGGAAAGCAGAGAAAGATACCAGAATGCCAGGAATGAATATGTCAGGATGAGAAGAGAGGCAGAAAGACAATACGAAAATGACATCGCAAGCAAGGCAAATACTCAGCCTAAATTGCTGCATAGTCACATCAGGAGAAAAACAACAGTAAAGGAACAGGTTATGAAATTAAGGATAGGGGCAGAAGGATTTACTATAAACGACAAGGAAGTGTGTGAGGAACTGAATAAGAAATTCCAGGTCTTCATCTTAGAGCAAGGAGAAATCACAGAGATAAGAGAGGGAATAGCTAACCAGGAACCACTGGTAGAGTTTGAGATTACCAGCGGGGAAGTAAGGAAGTGTTTACTAGAGTTGGATGTGACAAAAGCTATAGGCCCAGATGGAATCTCCCCTTGGATACTAAAGGAAGGAGCAGAAGAACTGTGCCTACCACTCTCCATTGTGTATAACAAATCACTGGCAACAGGCGAACTGCCAGAAATTTGGAAACCAGCTAACGTAGTCCCGATATACAAGAAAGGGGATAGACAGGAGGCACTGAATTACAGGGCCAGTGTCCCTAACCTGCATACCATGCAAGCTGATGGAGAAGATTGTGCGAATAAAGCTAGTGGAGCACCTAGAGCGAAAGAACTTTGTAACACAGCATCAACATTAGTTCAGGGATGGCAGGTCCTGCCTCACAGGGTTACTTGAATTCTACGACCATGCAACAAAAATAAGTAAAGAAAGAGAAGCGTGGGCAGACTGCATATTTTTGGATTGTCAGAAAGCCTTTGATACAGTGCCACACAAGAGGCTAGTGAAAAAGCTGGAGATGCAGGCTGGTGTGAAAGGGAAAGTACTCCTTTGGATAAAGGAGTACCTAAGCAACAGGAAACAACGAGTCAGTGTGAGGGGTGAGGTCTCAGATTGGCGAGACGTTACGAGTGGAGTCCCGCAGGTGTCAGTCCTTGGATCTATACTGTTTCTGATATATGTAAATGATCTCCCAGAGGGTATAGAATCGCTTCTCTCAATGTTTGCCGATTATGCAAAAATTATGAGGAGGATTGAAACAGAGGATGATAGTAGGAGGCTACAAGATGACCTAGACAGACAGAGTGAATGGTCCAACAAATGGCTGTTGAAGTTCAACATGAGTAAATGCAAAGTAATGAAACTAGGCAGTGGAAACAGGAGGCTAGATACAGGATACAGAATAGGAGATGAAGTACTTAATGAAACGAACAGAGAGAAAGATCTAGGAGTTGATATCACACCAAACATGTCTCCTGAAGACCTCATAAAAAGTATAACGTCTGCGGCATATGCGAGGCTGGCTAACATCAGAACAGCGTTCAGGAACCTGTGTAAGGAATCATTCAGAATCTTGTACACCACATCTGTAAGACCAATCCTGGAGTATGCGACCCCAGCAAGGAGCCCGAACCTTGTCAAGCACAAGCGAAGCTGGAAAAAGTTCAAAGGTATGCCACTAGACTAGTCCCAGAACTAAGAGGCATGAGTTACGAGGAAAGGCTGCGGGAAATGCACCTTACGACACTGGAAGACAGAAGAGTAAGGGGAGACATGATCACAACCTACAAAATCCTCAGAGGAATCGACCGGGTAAACAAGGATAAACTATTCAACACTGGTGGGACGCGAACAAGGGGACACAGGTGGAAACTGAGTACCCACATGAGCCACAGAGACGTTAGAAGGAACTTTTTCAGTGTCAGAGTAGTTAACGGATGGAATGCATTAGGCAGTGATGTGGTGGAGGCTGATTCCATACACAGTTTCAAATGTAGATATGATAGAGCCCAGTAGGCTCAGGAATCTGTACACCAGTTGATTGACAGCGGGACCAATGAGCCAAAGCTCAACCCCCGCAAGAACAGATAGGTGAGTACAAATAGTTGAATACACACACACACACACACACACACACACACACCAAAGTTAGGCCAAAGCTAGAATATGCAGCGGTTGTGTGATGCCCATATCTTAAGACGCACATCAACAAACTGGAAAAGGTGCAAAGACATGCTACTAAGTGGCTCCCAGAACTGAAGGGCAAGAGCTACGAGGAGAGGTTAGAGGCATTAAATATGCCAAAACTAGAAGACAGAAGAAAAAAAGAGGTGATATGGTCACTACATACAAAATAGTAGCAGGAACTGATAAAATCGATAGGGAAGATTTCCTGAGACCTGGAACTTTAAGAACAAGAGGTCATAGATTTAAAATAGCTAAACACAGATGCCGAAGAAATATAAGAAAATTCACTTTTGCAAACAGAGTGGTAAACGGTTGGAACAAGTTAGGTGAGAAGGTGGTGGAGGCCAAGACCGTCAGTAGTTTCAAAGCATTATATGACAAAGAGTTCTGGGAAGACGGGACACCACGAGCGTAGCTCTCATCCTGTAACTACACTTAGGTAACATTTAGGTAACACTTAGGTAATTTCACACGCACAAACTACAGGCCAGTTTTCCTAACTCTACAGGCCAGTTTCCATAACTTTTATACCATGCAAGGTGATGGAGAAGATTGTGAGGAAAAGGCTCGTAGAGCATCTGGAGGGAAACAGCTTTGTATCACACCACCAGCATGGGTTCAGAGATGGTAAATTGTGCCTCACTGGCCTAATAGAATTCTATGACTATCTTGAGATCTTGAGGTTATCTTGAGATGATTTCGGGGCTTTTTTTTTTAGTGTCCCCGCGGCCCGGTCCTCGACCAGGCCTCCACCCCCAGGAATCAGCCCGTGACAGCTGACTAACACCCAGGTACCTATTTTACTGTTAGGTAACAGGGGCATAGGGTGAAAGAAACTATGCCCATTGTTTCTCGCCGGCGCCTGGGATCGAACGCAGGACCACAGGATCACAAGTCCAGCATGCTGTCCGCTCGGCCGACCGACTAAGCAACACAAATCAGACAGGAAAGAGAAGGGTGGGCAGACTGTATTTTCTTGGACTGTCAGAAAGCCTTTGACACAGTACCTCATAAAAGGCTGTTACAAAAGTTGGAGCAGCCGGCAGGAGTAAAAGGTAACGTGCTACAGTGGTTAAGGGAGTATCTAAGCAATAGGAAACAGCGAGTAACGGTGAAGGGGGAGATATCAGAGTGGCGAGGTGTCATCAGCGGGGTTCCACTGGGATCTGTACTCAGTCCGTCCTGTTTCTAGTATAAGTAAACGATCTTCCAGAGGGTATAGACTTATTCCTCTTAATGTTTGCTGATGATGCAAAAATTATGAGAAGAATCAAAACAGATGAAGAAAGACAGAGACTACAGGACGACCAAGACAAATTGGAGGAATGGTCTAGAAAATGGCTGATAAAGTTCAACTCAGGAAAGTGTAAAGTAATGAAATTAGGCGAAGGGAGCAGAAGGCTGAACACAAATTACCATCTGGGAGGTGAAATCCTGCAAGAGTCAAATAGAGAGAAAGATTTGGGGGTCGATATCAAACCGAACCTGTCCCCAGAGGCCCACATCAAAAAGATATCATCAGCGGCATATGCTAGATAAGAACTGCCTGTAGAAACTTGTGTAAGGAATCGTTCAGGACCCTGAATACCCCTTATGTAAGACCAATCCTGGAGTATACAGCTCCAGCCTGGAGTCCATACCTAGTTAAACACAACACGAAGTTAGAGAAGATTCAGAGGTATGCCACCAGACTGGTCCCGGAACTGAGAGGAATGAGCAACGAGGAAAGGCTAAGGAAGCTGAACCTCACAACCCTGGAAAACAGAAGAGTAAGGGGAGACATGATAACCACCTACAAAATTCTCAGGGGAATTGACAGGGTGGACAAAGACAAACTCTTTAGCACGGGTGGAACACGAACAAGGGGACACTGGTGGAAACTTAGTACCCAGATGAGCCACAGAGACGTTAGAAAGAATTTTTTCAGTGTCAGGGTAGTTAACTGATAGAATGCATTAAGTAGTGTTATGGTGGAGGCTGACTCCATACACAGTTTCAAATGTAGATATTATAGAGCCCAATTGGCTCAAGAATCTGTACACCAGTTGATTGAAAGTTGAGAGGCGGGACCAAAGAGCCAGAGCTCAACCCCCGCAAACACAACTAGGTGAGTACAACTAGATGAGTACAAACACACACACACACGCACACACACACACACACACACACACACACACACACACACACACACACACACACACACACACACACACACACACACACACACACACACACACACACATACTTAAATACTTCAAGAGTCAGAGAGAGAAAGACCTGGGGGTTGATATCACGCCAGACCTGTCCCCTGAAGCTCATATCAAGAGGATAACATCAGCAGCATATGCCAGGTTGGCTAACATAAGAACGGCCTTTAGAAACTTGTGTAAGGAATCTTTCAGAACATTATATACCACATATGTCAGACCAATCCTGGAGTATGCGGCTCCAGCATGGAGTCCATATCTAGTCAAGCATAAGACTAAACTGGAAAAGGTTCAAAGGTTTGCCACCAGACTAGTACCCGAGCTGAGAGGTATGAGCTACGAGGAGATACTACGGGAATTGAACCTCACTTCGTTGGAAGACAGAAGAGTTAGGGGGGACCTGATCACCACATTCAAGATTCTCAAGGGAATCGACAGGGTTGATAAAGATAGGCTATTTAACACAAGGAGCACACGCACTAGGGGACACAGGTGGAAACTGAGTGCCCAAATGAGCCACAGAGATATTAGAAAGAACTTTTTTAGTGTGAGAGTGGTTGACACTCTCTCTCTCTCTCTCTCCCTCTCTCTCTCTCTCTCTCTCTCTCTCTCTCTCTCTCTCTCTCTCTCTCTCTCTCTCTCTCTCTCTCTCTCTCTCTCTCTCTCTCTCTCTCACTCTCTCTCTCTCTCTCTCTCTCTCTCTCTCTCTCTCTCTCTCTCTCTCTCTCTCTCTCTCTCTCTCTCTCTCTCTCTCTCTCTCTCTCTCTCTCTCACTCTCTCACTCTCTCTCTCTCTCTCTCTCTCTCTCTCTCTCTCTCTCTCTCTCTCTCTCTCTCTCTCTCTCTCTCTCTCTCTCTCTCTCTCTCTCTCTCTCTCACTCTCTCTCACTCTCTCTCACTCTCTCTCTCTCTCTCTCTCTCTCTCTCTCTCTCTCTCTCTCTCTCTCTCTCTCTCTCTCTCTCACTCTCTCTCTCTCTCTCTCTCTCTCTCTCTCTCTCTCTCTCTCTCTCTCTCTCTCTCTCTCTCTCTCTCTCTCTCTCTCTCACTCTCTCTCACTCTCTCTCTCTCTCTCTCTCACTCTCTCTCTCTCTCTCTCTCTCTCTCTCTCTCTCTCTCTCTCTCTCTCTCTCTCTCTCTCTCTCTCTCTCTCACTCTCTCTCTCTCTCTCTCTCTCTCTCTCTCTCTCTCTCTCTCTCTCTCTCTCTCTCTCTCTCTCACTCTCTCTCTCTCTCTCTCTCTCTCTCTCACTCTCTCTCTCTCTCTCTCTCTCTCTCTCTCTCTCTCTCTCTCTCTCTCACTCTCTCTCTCTCTCTCTCTCTCTCTCTCTCTCTCTCTCTCTCTCTCTCTCTCTCTCTCTCTCTCTCTCTCTCTCTCACTCTCTCACTCTCTCTCTCTCTCTCTCTCTCTCTCTCTCTCTCTCTCTCTCTCTCTCTCTCTCTCTCTCTCTCTCTCTCTCTCTCTCTCTCTCTCTCTCTCTCTCACTCTCTCACTCTCTCTCTCTCTCTCTCTCACTCTCTCTCTCTCTCTCTCTCTCTCTCTCTCTCTCTCTCTCTCTCTCTCTCTCTCTCTCTCTCTCTCTCTCTCTCTCACTCTCTCTCACTCTCTCTCTCTCTCTCTCTCTCTCTCTCTCTCTCTCTCTCTCTCTCTCTCTCTCTCTCTCTCTCTCTCTCTCTCTCTCACTCTCTCTCTCTCTCTCTCTCTCTCTCTCTCTCTCTCTCTCTCTCTCTCTCTCTCACTCTCTCTCTCTCTCTCTCTCTCTCTCTCTCTCTCTCTCTCTCTCTCTCTCTCTCTCTCTCTCTCTCTCTCTCTCTCTCTCTCTCTCTCTCTCTCACTCTCTCTCTCTCTCTCTCTCTCTCTCTCTCTCTCTCTCTCTCTCTCTCTCTCTCTCTCTCTCTCTCTCTCTCTCTCTCTCTCTCTCTCTCTCTCTCACTCTCTCTCTCTCTCTCTCTCTCTCTCTCTCTCTCTCTCTCTCTCTCTCTCTCTCTCTCTCTCTCTCTCTCTCTCTCTCTCTCTCTCTCTCTCTCTCTCTCTCAACCCTCATTCCCACATCCGCACCCTTCCCCCCCCACACGCACGCATCCCACGCACACTGGGGTTAGTGTTGACTAATACTAAAGCTAGGAGAACAAAAAAGGGATCAAGCAGGATGGTAAGAAAACGGAACACAAGTGGAGGAGAGGAACAGGGCGAGTCAAACATGGAGATGGCTGTTCGTGCCTGGAGGGAAATCACTGAGGAATTGAAAGACATTAGAGGAATCATAAATAAACTGCAGAATGAACTAAGTGCAGTGCAAGAGGAGATAACCTAAAAACAGGATCTCCTCAGAATGTGGCCCAGTCAACCAACCCCCAGGTGCCATGAGATGTAGCAATGGCAGGGACCCCTACAATGGGTGCCACCTTTGCTGAAATACAGAAGAGCCCAGATGCCATGTCCACAGTCAAGGAAGTTGTAATGAAAGCAGTAACCTCACAGGAGGCAGCTAGATGCACGAGCCCGCTTCTGGAAAGCAAAAGAGCTGTAGTAGTGATAGGTGTTAAGGAACAAGAGGGTTCCACAAGGGAAGAAAGGAGAACTAAGGACAAAGCTGCAGTGTCAGGGATACTAAAGGAAAGAGGTATGGAAGGGGCTGAAAAAGACAGAAAAGTTTTTCCGGATTGGCCAGAAAAACAAAGACAAAGACCGGTTGATCAAGGTAGTACTCAGAAACGAGTACATCAAAGAGGACATGCTAGTAAAAAAGAGCAAACTGAAATATGCAACAAATTACAGACAGGTATTCCTTCAGAAGGACATGACCAGGGAAGAGATAATATAGGCAGCAGATGCAAGGACAAGGCGCAGGCTGAGGGAAGGGAGCCAAGGAACCTCAACCTCTAACCCAGCAATCCCAGAGAGGAGTGGGGAACCCCCCAATCCAGCAATTCGGGAACTGAAACATCCCAACCCACCAGCCCATAGGTCCCTCCCCCCCACCCCAAGAACAGATCCTTCCTCCTCCCTACACAATGCTCACCATACCACCCTCCCTCATGACACAGCTTATCATATACACAAATCTCTACATACATACTCACATCCAAATAACAATGAAGTAAATTAACACAAAGCACAAGTCATAGGAGCTAGATATCACTAAGCCAAGATCACTTAATAACATGGATACATTAGTCAACTCAAGACTGGCTGAAAGGCTGTGAACATAGTGAGTAGTGACGTTACATAACCAGAGTGAGGGGTAATGTCTCAGCATGAACATCAATAAAACAAGTCAGTGAACTAGCACTTTGTCATCAGAAAAAAAGTCCCAAATGGACTGGCAAATAGCAAGGTCTAGAAACTATTCTCAAATAATCCACAATGATTGGAAATATGACATTGTCAAGAAACTCTCGACGGAAAGTAGAGTCCCACAATGACTTGACAAATGGCGAAGTCAATTACTCGTCTTCAAACGTTAGAGCTACAATGACTGGACAATCTGGTAAAGTCAGCACATCATGAAATATAACAATAGTAATAATGATAATAATAATAATAATAATAATAATAATAATAATAATAATAATAATAATGTAGTACCATACCAAACACTAGATAATAATACATATGTATAACATGATATTTAAAATACTGCAGAATGAATTACATCGTAATAGAGATACCTTGACACTTAAAGATATGATCTCAGCATATCCAGTCTGAACTGGTTAGGCTGGGCCATAACATCCCTTCATCACTAAAAAAATGTGTAAACTGAATAGTGTACACATTTTAATAGCTGACAAGGACAGCAACTTGGAACATTAACAAAAGCAAAGTCATGATAATGAACCACCACTAAAAATAACATAGAATAATAAATTCAAATTTTTCATGATGGTAATAACTAGCACTCAGTGTCTTTTGAAGGAAAACACTGGGACACTATCAGCAGCTAGAACATAAAGTTTTCCAATAATATGTTGGATGTGGAGATTAAATTCCTGTAAAAATAGTGACCACTGTAAGATTTTCTAATTTTTAATTTTCATCTTATTTTTCAACACCAATGGGTTATGAACTGTAAATGCATCAACTTTATTTACCTGCAGGTAAATCTTAAAGTTCTTACATGCTGAAATAAGAGCATATGCCTCTTTTCCTCCATCTGAATAATTTCTTTTAGTTATTAATACTGGAAATAACTTACAACTAAATCGAGCAAAATGTCCCTAGTTATGACAATGATCACATATCTAACTACTAGTCGAACTTGTTGCACCTGTCTGAACTCTGTTAGGGTTACTTGAACCCATGGGTTTGGATGACACTTTGTCTGGCCTCGCTATAAGGGTAGCCATAGTGTAAGGCCTGGTCTGTGGATTAATAGAGGGGGGGGGGGGGGGGGCTCGACTTATATGAAGTAAATTTCTTTTGTGCCATGTAATGAGAACGATAAGGTATCTTATTCATGATTTCGTGTTCGTCTGCTAGCTTTGCTGGTTCGTGCACATTCTTATAGAGAACCTTACCTGTTGCCAACACAGTTGTTAGTTTGTCAGACAAATCAGATAACAGCTCTTCTATAAGGATAAGCTGTTTCAAAGGCACAAAATCACGAACACCAGTTGCATTTAACCATCTGCCAAAAAGAGATTCTTTAATCTTGCAAAATCTGTAACAGTTGATCAAGGTTAAATCTTAAATTTCTATAATTCTGCCTAAGTGTCTCGGCATTCAATTCACAAGACTGCAAGATCCTACGTTTTACAGTCTGGTGTGGGGAAAACTGTTGGAAATAACCAACATTTCACCCTCATTTATTTGCTAACAATAGCATTTACTAACATTACTAATTCGTAGAATTAACTAAATTAATGTTTTTCTATTGGAACGCAATTTTACCCAAATCCTTCCTAGTCTTTATGGCACCGTGATGTTGCGTTAGGCTGAAACATGAAATATTCCACATATTATTGGAATTCTACCGAGTACAGTTATTTGCTTTCCCTTTCTAAAGGTAATCTTCTATGGAAGAGTTTGCTTATTTTGCATATCAGTGCTTACTGAACTCGATCATGTAATCAGATTGATTACTCCTGTAGATATTATTGCGATGTAAAATATGTCTACAATAAACTTTTCTCGTTTATTTCACGCAGTCTTAATTAAACAAGTTGCCTTACGAGATATAGTATTATGATATAACATATTTATTTATGACATTAACATTTGTCATAACTCCTTACTTCCCTAATTAATTACGAGTAAGTAAATTACTTTATGCTTAGGATTCCTATGGAGCGTACTGCGCATACGTATCCCGGCAAGGGCGAAGAAGAAAGAGGCTCCATTGACAGCGTGTTAACAGCGTGTTAAGCCACACTGCTGATACAAAGTTGTGTTTAGGAGCGTGTAATATTGACCCATAATTCGACAGTCTACAGCAGCAGGTGTCCGGGATCGAAAGTGACACCAACACCTAAAGAACACCTTCCCGGCGAGCGTAATTTCTCATTGTTCCTGCTAATGTTGATATATTTGTGCACATTTATTCAACGGGTAGGTTGCTCGTCGTTACTGGCGAAACAACAAAATAACTGAAGTTAGTCTCCATTTCTCTCATGTCCCCATTATCTATTGGAAATAGTGGTATACTTGATCTGATCTAGACTTTTTTTTACAATTTTATCGTGATTCTAGCGGAAACTGTAACTTCTAGTGTAGAATTAATCGTCCCTTCCAAGCGGCCTCCATTATCACGTGTTTCAACAAGTAGATTGGGCACCGAGTTCACGTCTACGAGTATTTGATTTACGAGACGCACGTTGTGAAGTCTTCTTTACAGCTAAGCAGCTCTTTAAGTTTCTTGTAGATAGATTTAGTACAGTATTAATTATCATACTTTATCTGATTTACACTCTATACATATGCCTTTGATTTATTATGCATGTATTTAGCATTTCACTGTTTAATTAAATTGGAATCTACATCTAATTATTTCATGTAACATTTACTTAAGGGGGCCTCAGATTCCAATTTGCCCTAAAAATGCAACAAATGAAAACTCGTTCGATTTCAATCAAACTTTTTTGTCAAATTCTATATGAAAAGTGTTTCATCTGGTCCAAGTTTCAGCATCGTAGCATAAATAGGAAGGGAGAAAAAAAATATTGAAGTTGTTGTGAAAATTATGCCAAAATGGTCAAAATCGATTATCAATCAAAAGTGTCAACTGAAATCATAGCTATGACTCTTTGCTATCACAATAGTATATATTAAACAAATATTATAATTAGTTTAATTGAAAAAAGAATTTAAGAAAAAAAAAAACATTTTTTTTTTTTAATTATTTTTTTTTCAATTTTTTTCGGGCGATTTCCATCAAACTTACACACCTGACTGTACGTAAGCCTATCTGTAAGGACGCCAATTTTGGAGAAAATTGGTTGATGTCAACCTCACCCACAGATTTTAGAACCTTATACTTCATTCATTTGTTTTTTTTTCAATTAACACAAACGTTTACAAAACTGATTCATTTTTTATTCAATTTACATGAAACTTACACAGTATATGTGGAGGGCATGTCTCTACATTGGAGAGTTTTCATTTTTCTCTAAGTTCATTTATTGATTTTATAATAACAATAAACATGCCATATTTGCAAAAAAGATTTTGGGAACTTTGAACATTTGTATTAGGAAAACTAAAGATGTTTTGGAAATTCTATATCTCAAGGTCCTTTATTATATGCTAATGTGTCAGAAAAGTGTCACAGAATAATTATATCTGAAACGTGTGTTCTGAAGTGTGGACTTGAAAATGTGTAAAAAACGTTGAAAAAAAAACAAAAAAATCTCCCTTTCTATTTACGCTGCAGTACTGAAACTTGGGACAATTTCAGCACTTTTCATATACAACTAGTCAAATAATATTGGTTGACATTGAACAACTTTGAATTGACCAAGGTGACGCCCCCTTAATTAATATTCAACAATTACTCTGATGAAGTACCAGTGTCAGAATAATACTAGGGATGTATGAATCTTTTTTTATGTAATCCCCAAATTATGTGTTTAAGTCAGCTCTTAAATTAATTATATTTACAGCCCATTTAATGCCCCCTTAATAGTTTATTGAATTAATCTAGATCCATAGGACACTGATTCCTGAATTATATTTTCACATTCATTTATTTCTTTTTCTTTTTTTTGTATAAAAAGGTCCTTATAAGCTATCGATGTTTTCAATTAATATGATTATTATTAATATTTAGAGCTAGATTCCCCACAAAAACAGACTACCAGGAATTTATTTATTTATTTATTAATAATATAATAATTATTTTATTTATTGAATTATTTCTATTTTCTTATTATCGATTACTTCTTCTAAGTAAAGTGGACTGTATATTTTTTATTTGTCCCGCTAGTAGATTTCCTTTGCAAGCTTAATTATATTATACGAAGTCAAAATTTCTACCAAGTCAATTGGTAGAAATTTTCTATTAATGATTTGTCTACTATGCCAAACTGGGTTAGTAACAAATATTCCAGTTTAGCTGTTATGTAGAACGTAACCTGGTTAATGAACAATAGACATGTCCAGGTTACGTTAGCTGAATCTTTAGTGGATCAGTCTATAAAGGCGCCGTAGCATGCTTCTTGTTGACCCAGGTAATGTGTTGTAATTCTCCTTCCCCACTTCAATTTCAGCTGTCAAATAGTCACAACATAATAGACCGTAACCAACATATGACGGCTATATCAGGAGTAACATATGGATAATTAATTTAAGCTTACCTGTTTCGGGTGGCTTGCCACGCACCATGTGCCATGCACATAAATCTACAAATATAGCCACAAATGTAAAACTTTTAACAGTCAAACGTATACAAAG
>NC_091181.1:16785663-16853163 GCF_040958095.1 Procambarus clarkii | reverse complement strand
ATGACTACGTTCAAGAGAACCCTGTGAAGCAGGATGATAGGGGCTGGACAATACCTGTTTGATGTTGAACTCCTCCAGTGTCCTTTTGAAGAGATCACTGGTGAAGTTGGTGCCACAGTCACTTTGAATCTCCCTGGGAAATCCGTATTGAGTGAAGATCTTCAATAGATGTTTGATAACCGTAGCAGCCGTGATGTTCTTCACTGGAACTGCTATGGGAAATCTGGTGGTAGGACACAGGATGGTTAGGATGTAGGCGTTACCTGAACTGGTCCGAGGTAAAGGACCAACACAGTCTATTATGAGTCTGTGGAAAGGTTCCACAGGCACCTGTATGGGAATCAGTGGTGCTCTGGGAATGGAGACGTTCGGTTTGCCTGCCATCTGACATGTATGACACTGTTTTACGTACTGTTTGACGTTATTTACCATACCTGGCCAGTAGTAGTCTTGACGAATCCCATGGTAAGTCTTGTTGAAGCCGTAGTGGGAGAATGCTCCATGGGCCAGGTGTAGAATAGTGGGCCGCAGGCTGGTGGGAATCACAAGTTGTTCGGTGTTGGCCCAATCGTCCTCCTCCTTCAGTTTACTGGGTCTATATCTGCGGTAGAGCAAGTCGTTCTCTAGGAAGAACCCAGGAATACTGTCGGGTTGAGTCTCAGCCTGGAAAAACAATGGTGTTAAAGTAAGATCTTCCCTCTGCAACTTACGGAACTCCAACTTGGTCAGATGCGGGGGTAGTTTCTGAGGGTCTTGAGGGACAGCGGTAGCAGTAGAGTCAGCTGGCTGTGGACGTGCGGCTTGTGCACGGGTGGTCACGAGAACCGGAGGAGAAACTTCATCACTCTCTTGAACCTCTGCTGGAACATACTCAAGAATAGGGTTACTTGGCACAGAGTTACACACCTGGGGTTTGTCCATGACGATCAGGTTGGTCGGTTGCAGGTCTTCTGCCAAGTCGTTGCCTAGGAGAAGTTGCACTCCAGGCATGGGAAAAGGCTTTTCCCTGACGGCGACTTGGACTTCCCCGTTCACGTAGGGACAATTCAGGTGGACTCTGGCGAGAGGGTATGGAGTGGTAGCAGTGAGGTCAGTGATGAAGACTGTTTCCCCGGTGTAGACTATGTTGGGCACAGCCGACTTCAAGATGATCGATTGTAGAGCCGCTGTGTCCCTCAAGATCTTCAATTTGAAACGTCCCTCCGGATTTGAACCGTTGGCAGAGACAGTTCCAGTATACAGGTGGTTACTGAAAAGAGAAAGATCATTAACATCAACACCAACATTCATCACAGGCTTACCGGACTTAGGAGGAGTTGGTTTGGGTCTTTGTTGGTCAGTGGTTCCCTTGTATTGAGATTTACCACACTTTTCTATGGTATGTCCATAGAGTCTACAATATTTGCAGTACAGTTGTGAACCAGCTTGATCGGGGCTCACCTTTTCGTAACTGTACCACGACTTCTTACTGGAGGATGGTTCAGGTGTCAGCCGGTGGATGAGGCTGTAAGTGTCAGCCGACTTAGCACACTTCAGGTAGTCGGTTTCTTCTTTATCTGCTAAGTAGAGGCGGACAGGAGGCGGCACACGTCTCAAGAATTCTTCAACAAGCATCAGGTTGACGAGTTCTGCAAAAGTAGAGACATGTGCTGCTTCCAGCCATTTCATGAAATACCTCCGTTTCGTGTTAGCAAACTCAAGGAAGGTAGTGGTACTTGCCTTCAGGTGGTCACGGAATTTCCTTCTATAACTTTCGGTGGAAAGTAGGTAGGCGTCTAACACTGCTTGTTTCAGAGTGTAGTAGTCATTCTCAGACGCCAAAGTACTGAGTGTGACTGCAGCTCTACCTGTAAGATGGACTCTGAGAAGTGTGGCCCATTGGTTGACAGGCCAACTGAGTTGATTAGCAAGGGTTTCAAAGGTGGTGAAAAAAACATCAACTTCTGCTTCTACAAAGGATGGCATTAACTTACTTGCATGTGATATATTAAAACTGACGGGAAGATTGGCAGTAGCTTGCTGGCGTTGAGTGAAGTGGGAAGTTTCCAAGGCGATTTCACGTTGACGACACTCTAGAGCTAGAGTTGCTTGTTGCTTGTCATGTTCGCGTTGTATTTCCAACTCGCGTTGTTTTGTTTCAAGCTGTACTCTCTCACGTTCATGGAGCAAGGCGACCTCACGTTCGTGGAGGGCGAGTCCACGTTCGTGTTCTTCTCTCCTCAAGGCAGCCTCGCGTTCTTGTTCTTCTCTTCGTATGGCAGCAGCTCGTTCTTGTTGTTCGAGGGCTTCCCTTTGCTGCTCACGTTCAATCTTGGCCAGCTCTAGTTTGAGTTTCAGCGTTGCCAAATCAGTTTTATCTGCAATATAGTAAGTTTCATGAGTGTCAGAGTCTATCTTACCTTGCTCTAAATAGTAATCCAGCAACAGGTTGTGTAGGTCATTTTTGTTGGCTTGGTAGGGAACTTCTAGTTGATACTCATGTGCAAGAGTTTGTAGTTCAGTCCTCTTGGCACGACTTAAAGTCCCTATTTCACCTGCTGGATTTGCACGGAAAGTTTGGAGACGAAACATGGTGAAATTAGCAAATAAAGGTACACGAATGTTCAATAATGAAATGTCAGAAACAGGACAACGTGGCAACTGGTACCTATCCTGTGTGATCTTTAACAATTAACGTTAAGTGAAAGATATTAAATTAAATCAAGGGCGCAGGAAATCTTGTACCCGGTACTCATGTAAGAGAATAAGGGCAAGAAAATCCTACTAACAAATGAAACAAAGTTTCGAAAACAAATGAAACAGTTAAATGCTTCAAAAGTAAAATTGGTAGTCCAAGGATGTAGGCATACCTTGCCAAGTCTCTAAAGGACATAAAGCAAGTTTTTCCCACTGAATTTAATATGATACTTACAGAATTAGCGAATTTTTTGTGCTCTGAAAAAATAAGCTAATTCCCTACCGTTGTATGTATCATCATCTCTGACTGACGTGTAGGGGTGCGAGGTGTCAACTGGTGACGAGAACTGCTGCTGAGGTCCCAAGTCAGCAACTAAAGTTCGAGCTAGAGGAACTATGGCCCTCTTTGTCCTCCTACAGTCAGATTGCAGAAGATTGGGTACTCTTGACCCGGGGCAGACCACAGTACCAGGGTACCAATATGATGATCTGTCAGAATGAGAAATATTCAAGGGACATAGATGGTAAATACGAGTAATAACATGGAGGGAGAGATGACCAATTAAGAGTATGACTGAGGCCTACAGTCACCACGTAATCCAAAGTTGTCTCACCTTCACTATATGTTACTCTCGTAATGCACAATACACCGCACCTTATAAAAAATGAAATTGAATGAAAAATAGTAAAGCTACGTTAACAAAGTTAAATACGCTTACCATAAATTACCACTTGGCACCAGTACCTGAGTGAGGCTCCCGGACAGGCCCCCATATAACTTGTGACGGTAACGCGTTGGTGTTCGGCTGTTTAAGGCTAGGGGTATGGCCTCGTCACATAGTTATAAAAAAAAATAGAAAAACTGGAACTTCGTCTGTGGTAAGGTAAGGAGAAGACACACAAAACACAAGTAAAACTTTAACAATGAAATTTTAATTACGTTAAATAAATCAAAACATGAAAATAATGCACAAACAAATATGTATAATAAAATCAATGAATCAAAATAATAAGAATACTTAAATGACACAATGAAAAGTTACGTTAAGGTAAAATAACAAGTGCAATACAAAAGTTAAGTGGGAGGTGCTGGAATATTGGCTTAAAGCCACCACCTCTCTCAGTACACGCTAACGTCTAGCTGGGAGGAGTGCTGGCTACGAAAGCACGGAACATTCTGAGGACTGATGTTGGGGCGACCCCAGACATCAGGTAGTATTGGGGGCGAGTGCAGGTGCAGCCAGACCGGCGACCAATCAGCGGAGCCGTAGCGATCAACGGGTAGTTTGGTGGTTGGAGTTCGAACAGGTGGCTGGTTGCATACGTTTCTGCTCACCCTGGCAAGCCTTGCTGGTGCTGGTGTTGTTGTCGTTGTTGGACATTTCTTCCATAGTCTTTTTATATAATTGTGAAGACGTAATTTTGGAGGGAAGAGCAGGCTCAATCTCTTGAAGGAGATTATCGTCACAATATATATATATATATATATATATATAGGTTATATATATATATATATATATATATATATATATATTTTATTAATGATATATATATATATATATATATATATATATATATATATATATTTTATTAATGATATATATATATATATATATATATATATATATATATATATATTTTATTAATGATATATATACATATATACACACAGAAACAAAGATTCTTCTATATAGACATTAGAGAAGATTCAGCGGTATGCCATGCACCAGGCTCTCCGCTATTTTCGTCATATCCGACTCTGCTATGTGATGCACATGTATTCTTGCTTCACCACCCTGTAATGAAATATTGTTTGTTACTAATTGTTTTCAATAATACATTATTTTATTATATAATATTTAATTTATTAATTAAAAACCCTTTCCATATTATAGAAAAAAACTAAAACAAGAATCTATATAAAACTATAGAATAGAATAGACTAATAGAATAGAATATATATATCATATATATATTTATATAAATAAATATATATATATATATAAATATATGTATATATATTTATATATATATATATATTATTATATCCTGTATTATTCCAGCCCATTATTAGAGATAGTAGCCACCTCTTATTTTGGTTTTCTTTCATTATTAGTGCTCAGAAAATTAAATATATCTACATATTTAGTCAAAATCAATTACATTATTTTATCTTATTCATAGCATAAATGTTCACAAAGATTACTAAAAAGAGATTGAATTAGACTACAGCAAATTGGCAAACTTTACCTTGTATCTGTTTCCACCGTGTTTGTTTGGGGCGTTCTTCAACATATCAGCAATACTTGTCTCAACATCTCTTTCAGTTGCATTAGTGTGGGTGTTGATACAGGCTTCTGGAAAGTTATAAGAATTAATTAATATATATAATTATAATTCTTTTTGTCAGGAGACAAGAAGCCACAGAGTAATAACATTGTTGGCTTTTATTTAGGTGTTCCCCTGTTCTCCAGTCTTCCTCCGTCCCCTCGTCCCCTTTGTCCTCCCCAGCATTCTCCATTCCCCTGTCCCCTCGTCCTCCCCACCATTACCCTCTCCTCTGTTCCCTCGTCTTCCCCACCATCCCCCCTGTCGTCCTCCCCACCATTCTAAACTACCTCATCCCATGCATTCCATGATGGTCTGATGCTTCCATCTGAAAATTGGGAACATCAAAAGATCTGACTTTCCCAATTTTCTGATGGGAACATCAAATGATCTGATATTCCCATCACTGAAAAATAAAAACAGATAAAAAAAATGATATGAAAAAATAGAAAATAAAATATACTCATGAAATGAACAGAATGGTTAACAACGCAGCTCAATTGCAATGCAATGTCACAATAACATTTAAATATACTTTAAGATATAATCTAGAAGAAAATAAGGATATTGAAACGGTTCATGAACTCTATTTCAATAAAGGACACTATGGGGAACTTTGAAAAATAGTTATTGAGTATAATTAGACAGACTTGTTGCTAGGCAGAGGAGTAATGAGATATATGGCAAATTTTGCAAAATATACAATGAAGGTACACAAACATTCATACCCAAACAAAGCAAAATGCTAGGTAAGAACAAAGCATTTGGCCCGTAGGAGAAAGGAGATACCCACAAGACTAGAATACAAGTCATTAACAAGCATGCAAGTATAATACATAATACATGCAGACATATATATAATCCAAAAAAATGTCAAATTTACGTACTTATTATTACATTACAAATATCCAAGGTTTTGAAGACACGTTTCCTCTTGCGCCCAACGAGTGAATACTGAGACCAGACCCCATAGGTCCCTATCCTCATCATTCGTCTCACTGTGTCTCCACAGCTTGCACCGCCCATTTGAGACAGCGTCTGGACCTGTTAAAATAATGCATAAGCTGTAAGGTAATAGAGAATAATATATATCTTTCAATCTCAACATTAGATTTTCTAATTTCCAACTGTATTAAATAAATAGCATTAAAATATTTTCCTTCTTAACTATTACAAAAATCAACGAATTTGAGTAACTTTTGCTTTTGTTTTATTTGTACCTTAAACATAACACTGAACAATCAATTATGTGCCACCCCACCTTCCTTCATCTGCAAAAAAACTAATCAAAAGACATATGTACAAGGCTAAAAAAATTCAGCAACACTTACCATACTCAGGCTAAAATAATGGCATTTACTATTTTTAAAAGATTATTAGCAAATTTACAGAAATGGTGCATTCGGAAGACAAAACCAATTTTTCACTTTTGACAATTGAGCACCTGCTACATCCAGATTCTAGGGAGGAAAGGAAGGACGATCTTACTGGATCCCATAGCCTCTCCGAGGCACAAACCAGGCTTTTACACAAACCCCCCCCCCCTGCACCCGAGCTTTTTAAAATAGTAAATGCCACTATTTTTGCAAAATTATTACGAGATCTATTATTCTAGAGAATAATGCATATAAATGCATATATGCATATAAATACAAAAGTAAATCAAATCTTATCCTTGTATAATATACAAGCTGATGTGAGATCCCTGTCTACAGGTGGACTGGAACTATTATCCAGTAGGCAGTCTACTGTATTTTATCAAACCGTTATTAGTATAATAGATCTCGTAATAATTTTGCAAAAATAATGGCATTTACTATTTTTAAAAGATTATTAGCAAATTTACAGAAATGGTGCATTCGGAAGACAAAACCAATTTTTCACTTTTGACAATTGAGCACCTGCTACATCCAGATTCTAGGGAGGAAAGGAAGGACGATCTTACTGGATCCCATAGCCTCTCCGAGGCACAAACCAGGCTTTTACACAAACCCCCCCCCCTGCACCCGAGCTTTTTAAAATAGTAAATGCCACTATTTTTGCAAAATTATTACGAGATCTATTATTCTAGAGAATAATGCATATAAATGCATATATGCATATAAATACAAAAGTAAATCAAATCTTATCCTTGTATAATATACAAGCTGATGTGAGATCCCTGTCTACAGGTGGACTGGAACTATTATCCAGTAGGCAGTCTACTGTATTTTATCAAACCGTTATTAGTATAATAGATCTCGTAATAATTTTGCAAAAATAATGGCATTTACTATTTTTAAAAGATTATTAGCAAATTTACAGAAATGGTGCATTCGGAAGACAAAACCAATTTTTCACTTTTGACAATTGAGCACCTGCTACATCCAGATTCTAGGGAGGAAAGGAAGGACGATCTTACTGGATCCCATAGCCTCTCCGAGGCACAAACCAGGCTTTTACACAAACCCCCCCCCCCTGCACCCGAGCTTTTTAAAATAGTAAATGCCACTATTTTTGCAAAATTATTACGAGATCTATTATTCTAGAGAATAATGCATATAAATGCATATATGCATATAAATACAAAAGTAAATCAAATCTTATCCTTGTATAATATACAAGCTGATGTGAGATCCCTGTCTACAGGTGGACTGGAACTATTATCCAGTAGGCAGTCTACTGTATTTTATCAAACCGTTATTAGTATAATAGATCTCGTAATAATTTTGCAAAAATAATGGCATTTACTATTTTTAAAAGATTATTAGCAAATTTACACAAATGGTGCATTCGGAAGACAAAACCAATTTTTCACTTTTGACAATTGAGCACCTGCTACATCCAGATTCTAGGGAGGAAAGGAAGGACGATCTTACTGGATCCCATAGCCTCTCCGAGGCACAAACCAGGCTTTTACACAAACCCCCCCCCCCTGCACCCGAGCTTTTTAAAATAGTAAATGCCACTATTTTTGCAAAATTATTACGAGATCTATTATTCTAGAGAATAATGCATATAAATGCATATATGCATATAAATACAAAAGTAAATCAAATCTTATCCTTGTATAATATACAAGCTGATGTGAGATCCCTGTCTACAGGTGGACTGGAACTATTATCCAGTAGGCAGTCTACTGTATTTTATCAAACCGTTATTAGTATAATAGATCTCGTAATAATTTTGCAAAAATAATGGCATTTACTATTTTTAAAAGATTATTAGCAAATTTACACAAATGGTGCATTCGGAAGACAAAACCAATTTTTCACTTTTGACAATTGAGCACCTGCTACATCCAGATTCTAGGGAGGAAAGGAAGGACGATCTTACTGGATCCCATAGCCTCTCCGAGGCACAAACCAGGCTTTTACATAACCCCCCCCCCCTGCACCCGAGCTTTTTAAAATAGTAAATGCCATTATTTTTGCAAAATTATTACGAGATCTATTATACTAATAACGGTAAATAAATAATAAATAGTAAATAAATCAAAATCAGTTACATTATTTTATCTTATTCATAGCATAAATGTTCTCGAAGATTACTAAAAAGAAATTGAATTAGACTACAGCAAATTGGCAAACTTTACCTTGTATCTGTTTCCACCGAGTTTGTTTGGGGCGTTCTTCAACATATCAGCAATACTTGTCTCAACATCTCTTTCAGTTGCATTAGTGTGGGTGTTGATACAGGCTTCTGGAAATTTATAAGAATTAATTAATATATATAATTATAATTCACTTTGCTATTCCCCATTCCACAGTCCTCTCGTCCTTCCCACTTCCCTGTCCCCACATCATCCCCACTATTCCCACTTCCCTGTCCCATCGTCCTCCTTACCATTTTCCCCTCCCCTGTCCTTCTTCCTCCCCCACCATCTCCCATTCACCTGTCCCTTTGTCCTCCCCAGCATTCCCCTGTCCCCACCATCCCCAACTCCCCAGTCCCCTCGTCCTCCCCACCATTACCCTCTCCTCTGTCCCCTCGTCTTCCCCACCATACCCCCCTCTCGTCCTCCCCACCATTCCAAACTACCTCATCCGATGCATTCTATAATGGTCTGATGCTTCCATCAGAAAATTGGGAACATCAAATGATCTGATATTCCCATCACTGAAAAATAAGAACAGCTAAAAAAATGAAATGAAAAAAATAAAAAAATAAACTATACTCATGAAATGAACAGTATGGTAAACAACACAGCTCAATTTCAATGCAATGTCACACAAAATTATTAAATCGAAATGAAAATAAATTGAAATCTATGAAAATTCAAATTATCAATACAATCGGAAATATTGAAATAATATCGCAACATAATATAGTGTGGGTTGCTCTTACGTGCAACAGACGGTGCTGTTTTTCAAAAAAGGCATGGTTTTACCTGTCACAAGTGTGGCATCTATACTTATACTCACGAAATGAACGGTATGGTAAACAACATAGCTCAATTGCAATGCAATGTCACAATAACATTTAATAACAATAACATTTAAATATACTTTAAGATATAATCTAGAAGAAAATAAGAACATTGAAACGGTTCATGAACTCGATTTCAATAAAGGACACTATGGGGAACTTTGAAAAACAGTTAATGAGTATAATTAGACAGACTTGTTGCTAGGCAGAGGAGTAAATAATGAGATATATGGCAAATTTTGCAAAATATACGGCACACAAACATTCATACCCAAACAAAGCAAAATGCTAGGTAAGAACAAAGCAGTTGGCCCGTAGGGGAAAGGAGATACCCACAAGACTGGAATACAAGTCATTAACAAGCACACAAGTACTACACTACACAACAACCGCACTACTACCAGAACTGGACGAATCACTACCAAAACAACACATTGCACATCACTACCAAAACAACACAACACAACACAAGCATTGGCAAAGAATTATAGACGAGCCAAATACCAGTTGCACTAACATCCCACATAATAAAATTATTTGAGAGTGATCAGGAGTCAGATTACTAGTTTTATAGAGACCAATGACCTCCACAATCCAGGCCAACAAGGATTTAGAGCAGTTTCTATGATCGAGCCACTGAGATCTATAAAGAATTCTGATCAAGAAAGAGATCTAGGGGTGGTTTTAGATAGAAAACTATAACCTGAGGATCATATTAAGAACATTCTGCGAGGGGCCTATGCTACACTTTTTAACTTTAGAATTGCTTTTAAATACATAGGTCAAAAAGTTTTAAAAGTTTTAAAAGTTTTTTAAACCTCTCGTGTATCATGAGTGTGTTAAAGCATCAGATGGTGCATTCAGATGATGAATATTACCTAGTTCCTTCATCTGGGAAGAATGAACACATATTGGTGCATTCGGATGATAAAAACTAACTACTGTAGTTTAATTGATCAACAGACTGTATATCATATGCAGACTGTATGTGGATCTGCGGGCCACTCCAAACAACAGCCTGGTGGACCAAGCTCCACCAGGGCTAAAGCACAAAGTGATATAGATGTGATAGAGATATTATATATATATATATATATATATATATATATATATATATATATATATATATATATATATATATATATATATATATATATATGTCGTACCTAGTAGCCAGAACTCACTTTTTGGCCTACTATTCAAGGCCCGATTTGCCTAATAAGCCAAGTTTTCCTGAATTAATATATTTTCACTAATTTTTTTCTTATGAAATGATAAATCAACCCATTTCATTATGTATGAGGTCAATTTTTTTTTATTGGAGTTAAAATTAACGTAGATATATGACCGAACCTAACCAACCCTACCTAACCTAACCTAACCTATCTTTATAGGTTAGGTTTGGTTAGGTAGCCGAAAAAGTTAGGTTAGGTTAGGTTAGGTAGGTTAGGTAGTCGAAAAACAATTAATTCATGAAAACTTGGCTTATTAGGCAAATCGGGCCTTGCATAGTAGGCTGAGAAGTGCGTTCTGGCTACTAGGTACGACATATATATATATATATATATATGTCGTACCTAGTAGCCAGAACGCACTTCTCAGCCTACTATGCAAGGCCCGATTTGCCTAATAAGCCAAGTTTTCATGAATTAATTGTTTTTCGACTACCTAACCTCCCTAACCTAACCTAACCTACCTTTTTGGGCTACCTAACCAAACCTAACCTATAAAGATAGGTTAGGTTGGGTTAGGTAGGGTTGGTTAGGTTCGGTCATATATGTACGTTAATTTTAACTCCAATAAAAAAAAATTGACCTCATACATAATGAAATGGGTAGCTTTATCATTTCATAAGAAAAAAAATAGAGAAAATATATTAATTCAGGAAAACTTGGCTTATTAGGCAAATCGGGCCTTGCATAGTAGGCTGAGAAGTGCGTTCTGGCTACTAGGTACGACATATATATATATATATATATATATATATATATATATATATATATATATATATATATATATATATAATGTGTCGTACCTAGTCGCCAGAACGCACTTTTCAGCCTACTATGCAAGGCCCGATTTGCCTAATAAGCCAAGTTTTCATGAATTAATATATTTTCTCTATTTTTTTTCTTATGAAATGATAAAGCTATCCATTTCATTATGTATGAGGTCAATTCTTTTTTTATTGGAGTTAAAATTAATAGAGATATATGACCGAACCTAACCTATCTTTATAGGATAGGTTAGGTAGCTGAAAATGTTAGGTTAGGTAGTCGAAAAAACATTAATTCAAGAAAACTTGGCTTATTAGGCAAATCGGGCCTTGCATAGTAGGCTGAGATGTGCGTTCTGGCTACTAGGTACGACACATTATATATATATATATATATATATATATATATATATATATATATATATATATATATATGTATATATATATATATATATATATATATATATATATATATATATATATATATATATATATATATATATATATATATATATCGGACAATTAGTAAAAAAAAAAAAAAAAAAAAAATTAAATTATTTTACCTTGTACCTAGATCCACCAGGCCTGTTTGGTGCCTGTTTCAGTACTTCAGACATCTGGAAGGTCACATCCTCCTCCTCAACTTGTGGATGTGCGTTGATAGATGATTCTGTAAAATTAAGTTATTTATATAATAATAAATTCAGTATAACAATAATATTCTGTAAAATTAAAAGTAATTTATACATCAATCAGATAAAACTCTCCAGAGATGGTGATACACAACATATAAAGGACAAGTTTCAGAACAAAATATGCATTTAGGAATAAGGTTTTGTACATGTAGGTAGCACATGAGAAAATAAGTGGAAGGTGATCAAGTTTATATTAACATGTTAATGGCTTTGTTAAGGCTTTGCAAGAATGAAAAAATATTAATAATATAATATCACCTACCAATTAATTGTACATCATTTATAAGTCAATTATTTGCATTATTATTATTCAATACTAATGATATAAAAATGCATTTTGTAATCTACTATTTATGCAAGTATTAAGCACAGGATCATGAAATAAACTGCAAAATACTGTAATGGATAAACCAATTAATTTTACATTTTCCTATAGCTAAGTCAGTCAGTTCTATTAGCAGCAGAGAACAATTATGCCCAACCTCTATTAAATGAAACAATCTTAAGAGCAAGTGATAGAAATATAATCATTTATGCTTGGGATTATGGAATGGTTCCAAATATGAAAAATATCAAGTTTTTTGGTTAAAATTTTTTAACTTAAAATTTACATTTTTAAGTGAATTTATGACCATAATAATTGAATCACTAATATGATTCACTAATATATAATCCTAATAATAATCACTAATATATAATCCATTGAGCATGCTGCATCTCTTTCAGTCTCTTTGCAATTTGAACAAGAGGGTTTTTAATTGATCGAACCATATTCTTAAAGTAAAGTAAATGAGATGTATTCCATATTTTGCAAAATATACGATGAAGGCACACAAACATTCATGCCAAAACTGAAGGGCAGGATTTATGAGGAGACATTAGAGGCATTAAATATTCCAAACTAGAAGACAGAAGGAAAAGAGGAGATATGATCACTACGTACAAAACAGTAACAGGAATTGATAAACTTGATAGGGAAGATTTCCCGAGACCTGGAATTTCAAGAACAAGAGGTTATAGATTTAAACGAACTAAACAAAGATGCCGAAGAAATGTAAGACAATTCACTTTTGCAAACAGAATGGTAAACGGTTGGAACATGTTAGGTGAGAAGGTGGTGGAGGCCAAATCCGTCAAAAGTTTCAAAGCATTATATGACAAAGAGTGCTGGGAAAATGGGACACCACGAGTGTAGCTCTCCATCCATCTGATTGATAACCCAAATGAATTTTTCATGGATATGATACCAACATCAAATCATAAATCAGATGTGATCCTATCCCCACTGGATTTTGAAGAAGCCATAGACAGTATGCCTATGCACTCTGCACCAGGCCCTGACTCTTGGAACTCTATATTCATCAAGAACTGTAAAAAACGTTATCGCAGGCCCTTCACATTCTTTGGAGACAAAGCCAAGATACTGGCATTGTCCCTGACATACTAAAAACCGCAGAGATAGCACCGCCCCATAAAGGAGGAAATAAGGCAGAGGCAAAAAACTACAGACCGATAGCACTAACATCGCACATCATAAAAATCTTTGAGAGAATGCTAAGAAGTAAGATCACAAAATACATGGAATCACAGCATCTCCATAACCCCAGACAACATGGTTTCAGAACAGGGCGCTCTTGCCTATCACAGTTGCTGGACCACTCTGACATGGCACTAGATGCCATGGAAGACAAACAAAACGCTTTGACAAAAAAAAGCCTTTGACAAATGTGACCATTGTGTTATTGCACATAAAATGCGTTCAAAAGGAATTACCGGAAAAATAGGCAGATGGATATACAACTTCCTGACTAATAGAACCCAATGTGTAGTAGTCAACAAAATAAAATCTGGACCATCAACCGTAAAGAGCTCAGTCCCCAAGCGTACTGTGCTTGCTCCAATACTTTTTCTCATCCTCATATCGGACATAGACAAGGACACAACCTATAGTACTTGATCATCCTTTGCAGATGACACTAGAATCTTCACGAGAGTAGGCAACATAGAGGACACGGCAAACCTCCAATCAGATGTAAATCAGGTCTTTCTATGGGCTACAGAAAATAACATGGTGATTAACGAACATAAGTTTCAGCTCATGCGCTACGGAAAAAATAAAAAATATAAAAACGGAAACCACTTACAAAACTCAGTCAAATCATAACATTGAACGGAAAAGCAACGTAAAGGATTTGGGTGTACTGATGTCAGAAGGCCTTACATTTAAAGAACACAATAAAGTAGCCGTCACAACTGCAAGAAAAATGACAGGATAGATAACAAGAACTTTTCACACTAGAGATGCTATACCGATGATGATAGTTTTCAAGACGCTAGTGCTCTCTAGAGTGGAATACTGCTGCATAATGAAAGCCCCTTTCAAAGCTGGAGAAATTACTGACCTATACTTATGCATTTATCTTCGGTTTAACACAACAGGCACCAGACACACGCTAGGCATCATACACACTAGGATAAAACAAACATTAGGCCAGAAGTCAGAAAAGAATTCAAAGAATTTTACTGGAAAGGCTTGCTGTTAGGAAAGGAAGTAATTGAGATGAATTAATGCACAGTATGTCAATTTTGTGAAATATATGATAAAGGAACAAAAACATTTATACCAAAACAAAGATGCAGAACTAGGAAACAGGATTTGTTCAACTGAAATTTCAAGACGGACAGAGACCAAAAGACACAAAAATGGAATCAATATACGAAGAGGCCAAACCCCCAAACATACCAGTAATACAAAGAGAAACAACTACACGGCAGTGAGGAGAGAGGCAGAAAGAAATTTTGAAAAAAAGGAACAAACAAATGTAAAGTAGAACAAATCATATTCTATAAATACAGCAACAACCAATTGCAGGTAAAGGATAATATTCAGAGCTTTTAAATGCATGGATGGCGAAATACTCAAGAAATTGTTCACGACTTTTGTTAGACCAAAGTTGGAATATGCAGCGGTTGTATGGTGCCCATATCTTAAGAAGCACATAAACAAACTGGAAAAGGTGCAAAGACATGCTACTAAGTGGCTCCCAGAACTGAAGGACAAGAACTATGAGGAGAGGTTAGAGGCATTAAATATACCAAATATACTACACAAATATATATACTACACATGCACAATAAACTACCCTACACAGGCTGAGTATGGTGTGTACAATAAATTATTAGCTAAAAGATAAGACTGAGTTTGTATAAATGGGGGTTAAGTCAGAGTGGGAAAATGTAAGTGGAGTGCCTAAAAACCCTGTCCTGGGACCTCTGTAATTCATAATATATACAAATAATTTAGACTCAGGTTTGATCAGCAATATTTGAAAATTTCCAGACGATACAAAAGGGATTTTTTTCTGGATTCAGGATTATTTTTTTATGGCTGAAAACAGGTTTTCAGCAATAAAAGAAATACAGTATTGCTGGAACAACCGTCGACATCTTCAAGAGAAAACCTGAACATCTTCAAGAAGTGAAGATGACCTTGAGAAGAAGTATAGGTTGGGAGAAGTATAGGTTAGGAATTGTCTCCAAAGAATTCTCAAAGAATTACTCGTTATTGCTATCCAAGATAATTAGACGAGCCAAAGCTAAATACTACGAAGATAAATTTACCCAAATAAAGAGTACCTTACCTAAAAATATGTATGTACCTTACGTAAATAAACATTTGATTTTGAAGTGCCGGACAAACAAGGCTGTGGTGGATATGTGGGCCTGAGGGGCCTGTCCAAGCAACAGCCTGTTGGACCAAGCTCTCACATGTCAAGCCTGGCCTTGGAAGGGCTTGGTGAGTAGAACAACTACCAGAACCCTATAATGCATGTATCAAGGTGTCCAGGCAGTGAGCACCACATAATGCAGTGCAGTCCTGTAAGAATAAGCACAGTAAGTATGGGCATGGAGGGGGTGCAGCAGTGGCTTGTGAAGGGCTGGAGAGTAAATGGACATGCCCAGGGGTAAAAAGCATTAGGGTAACAGAACATAGCCCATAAAAATAGTAATGACAATGAATGAATAATTATATGAATGCAATAATACTTCATATCTCAATAGGAATACTAAGCAGGATGCAAGACAAGGTACTGGTGGTGATAGTGGTTGGTACAAGTCCTCACATCCCCACAGACACCAGTAACAGCCCTCACCTCCCAACACAGTACCCTTGTAGCGAGTTAATCTTATACTCGCTTCATTATCTTATAGCATAACTAATTAACACTAATTACAGAAGCTACACAGGTGATACTTTGGTGTGAGTTGAGCGCACTGAGCGTCGGTATCGCTACACCCTTGTTCCTTAACAACCCTTTGGACCTTTATTACAGAAAAATAGAATCAATTAATTTAATAAAATATAAAATATAAGTGCTTACTTACGATAATACTATCGGTGGAACACAAAATCTTCTTCTTCTTGATAGTAGGTGCAGTTTGCATGAAGGGTTAGTCCTCGCCATGACTGAACTGACGACAAAATGGCCGATGTGTTGATATGGCGTCAGGTGACGCTGTGACGTCACAGGTGAGGGACGCTTTGCGCATTACTCCCTCGTACTTAAAAAGTACTACAGGTACTTTTTGGTTTTATTTTTGAATATGGCAGAAGTTGGACAGCTTTTCAAATCATTATAAGGGAGTGAGTTCCATAGACTAGGTCCCTTTATTTACATAGAGTGTTTACATAGATTAAGTTTGACTCTGGGGATATCAAAGAGATATTTATGTCTGGTGGGGACGTGGCCATGTGTTCTATTACATCTGTCCAGGAAGAGTTTCAGAACAGGGTTTGCAGTTAGAAAAAGGGCTTTATAAACGTAATTTACACAGGAGAATGTATGGAGTGAATTTGTTTAGCATGTTTAAGGATTTGAACAAGGGAGCTGTGTGTTGTCTGAAGGTAGAGTTATTTATTGTCCTGATAGCAGATTTTTACTGGATGATGATGGGCTTGAGGTAGTTTGCAGAGGTTGAACCCCAAGCACAAACGCCATAAGAATGATAGGGATAGATAAGTGCATAATAGAGTGAGAGGAGAGCAGAGTAGGGTACATAATATCTGATCTTAAACAGTATACCAACTGTTTTAGAAACCTTTTTAGTTATGTGTTGTATATGGGTGCGGAAGTTGAGTCTCTTGTCTAAGTATAGGCTAAGAAACTTTCCATCATTTTTATTGCTAATGTTTACATTATCTATCTGAAGCTGAATTGCATTTGTTGATTTGTTTCCAAATAAGATATAGTAGGTCTTTTCTATGTTTTGTGTGAGGTTTGTTGGTTGACATCCACAAGTAGACTTTTTTTAATTAATTGTTTACAACATTATTTAACAGGAGTGGGTTGGGGTCAGAGTAGATGAGTAGTATCATCAGCCAACAATATAGGTTTAAGTATGTTAGAGACATTAGGGAGATCATTGATGTATATAAGAAACAGGAGGGTCCTAGGATGCTGCTCTGTGGCACCTTTACGGTAATTAAGTGGTAGAGTGGGAGAGGTTATATCATTGATGGCTTCATATTGGTGTCTGTTACTAAGATAGGATCGGATATAGTTTAGGGCAAGGCCACGGATTCCATAATGGTGGAATTTAAGTAAGAGGTAGTTATGGTTAACAGTATCAAAGGCCTTTCTCAGGCCGATGAAGAGTTCAATTGGAAACTCACTTTTGTCAAGGGCTGAGAAGATTAAGTCAAGCAGACTAACAATAGCATCATTGGTACTCTTTTGGGAGCGGAAGCCAAACTGACAGGGACTTAGTATATTGAATTTTACAAGATTGGAGTAGAGCTGTTTGTAAAAAAAAAAAAATAATTTTGATAATATAGGTAGATTCGATATGGGTCTGTAATTATTTATGTCTGCCGTGTTACCTCCTTTATGAACTGGCGTTACTCTTGCTTTTTTAAGGATATCAGGGAAGGTATGACACTCTAGGGATTTGTTGAACAGCAGTGCTATGGATGGTGCAAGGGCATGGGTGGCACGCCTGTGTACCATCGATGGTATTTCACTAATGTTCCCAGCTTTGGTTTTTAGCGAGTGAATGATGGACACAACATCTGTAGGGCTGACCGGAGAGAGGAGAAGAGAGTTTGGATAGCTGCGTGAAAGATATGTGGTAACATATGTCTGAGTCTCTGGGATTTTTCGGGCAAGGTGAGCACCAAACGATGAAAAGAAGCTATTAAATTCAGTTGCTGTTTCAAGATCTGTTGCAGGTGTATAACCATCCTTGGAGATTTTTATCTTATTATGTGAATGTTGTTTAGCTCCTAGGATGGTAGAGATGGCTCTCCATGTGCTTTTTATGTTGCCTTTTGCTTCTTTGAATCTATTCTCGTAATAGGAACGCTTTGCTCTTATTATACTATTATTATACTTATATTATATTATTATTATACTTATTATTAATTATGCGGATCAGGACATCACCTGATCAAACACATCAAACATCGTTTGACCACCATCAAACACACACACGGCGAGTCATCTACGTAGGTATTTATTGGGTGCTGGTATTCATATAACTTTTGGTGACCGTTTTTGCTGATTTTCTTCTAGAGAATGTTATTGCGAACACGTTGGTACCAAAATGAAATACATAGCTCGAGAACTAAGGTCAGGAGAGTAAAAAGAGTATACACATTTTTGTTTTGACGCTTAATTAAGGTTATTGTGAGTACTCATCGCCTGCCTAGAAACTGGAACTAGTAATTCCATCTATCATACATATCATACAAGAGGAGCCACACATCTATGGATCATCCAATAAAATCAGCAGACTTCTAGATGTTACTACTGCTCGGCTTAGACTCGGTTACAAGTATCTCTGGGAATTCTCATTATCTGCTGATGTAGACCTGACCAAATGTAAACTGTGTCAACAAAATTATTCGCACACCCTCCGTCACTATGTGATGGAGTGCGAAAAGATACATGAATTTAGAGACAATTCTATAACCAATGTTCCAGCGATGTGTCAATATTTCATTCAAAATGATCTGCTACCAGAAATTTTAGCCAAATATCCCCAGTTTGCTAACTGTAGATAACAACTAAGTGATTGTAACCTATCCACCGCTGCCCACTGGATGGGGGACGGTGTGCAGGACAAACATATAAATTTTGATACTAGCTCTCCACATATGTCAGTTGCTTAATTTAGAACCTGTACTTGAGGTCGATCTCGAACCCATTGTTGATGTGATGACTTATATTGAATTTTGTAACTAGCTCATCAAGATTGTAACTTGCTTAGCTAAATGAATTGTGGGGTTCAGTCCCTGAGCCCATTATGTGCCTCTGTAACCCTTTCCACAACCGCCCACAAGATGGGTATGGGGTGCATAATGGGGTGGGGTGTCTTGGCCAAACGTGCCACATCAAAACCACAAGTTGACATTGAATGTGAATTAACAATGAGACAAGTAAGATTTATACTAATACATTTATACTAACTCTGTTGAGCGTTGACCATTTATACATCAAATCTGTTGATGTGAGCACTTTAGTTTAGTCTGCCGTTTAAAGAAAAAAAGAGCATATCAATGGTATATCACAGAAAACGAATTTATCATAAACTCATGTATTTGTCTTATCATATTGAACTGCATTCATATTTTTAATATATAACAATATGAATATACAAATTTCTGTAAATCCCCTACCTTGTTGGAATCTGTGGAAATGAATGAGCAAATGTGCTGGCTGAAGGCGCTGAAGGAAACCACATTGGTTTCATTTTGGATACAAATGTCCATGGAAATTCAAAATGGAAACTAATTATATAGTTGAACCTGCAGAGACGAGTTTAAGAATCTGTGTTGAGAGTGATGGACACAGCCTTCACAATTATACTTCAGAGAATGTAAACATCTAAGAGTCATTAGAAATATGTGTAGAATAATAAACCCTACATTGTTTGAGTTAGGGAAAACACCATTTGTGATATATAGATACTATAGCTGTTCCTAAAGATTCACCCTTTTTTGCACCAGCAAGATAACATATAAGATTTTAAGAGTTGACGAATGTTAATATTCTTGTTTGATAAACTGTGAACTTGAGACATAGTTAATAAGAACATATTAACACAACAAAATGTTTTCAAAATCCTTAACACCACTTTCCAGCAACTTATATAATTTATATAAATTATTTTAGAGAATAATACATAAATTATATATTTAAACATGATATAGTGTTTAGTGGAATGTATAAGGAGTCAAATTGTGTTAAAAAGAGCAATTTTTAGAAAATTTGGAAAAATACTTTTTTCTGTTCAAATTATAACTAAATGGATTATAAAGGTTTCACTCAGCCAATATATATCATTCACAATTTATTAATGAATTTTACAAAAAACACCATAAATTTTATATTTAAACATGTAAAAACTATTTGTTTTACATTTGGAAGAAAATAATTGTAGAAAAACAATTTATAATTAAACCTTTGTGTTTGGATTTTTTGAGTAAAAGTTTCTCAAAGGCTCTCCTGCACCATTCTCAATGCAAATCATTCCCACACCTATGGCAAGAGATAGGCGAACGTTGTGTAGATGATTTGTGTTTGCTGGGAACACATAAAAGAAATGAAGAGGAGGAAGGAAACACAATCTACATAAATTAAAATGGAAATGTTCATTTGTACATAACCGCTAATCTCCGGAAGTTTTTCACCGATTGCTTTGAAATTTTCACACAACGTTCCATTCGCATCCAAGCAGCTTTTTATATACATACTATATAGATGTCACGTCTGTGATGGTAAAAAAAAAACATGCTTTTTCTGAAAAACTGTGTTTTTCATGTGAGGAAAATCTTCGAAACCTCTTTACCGATTGCTTTGAAATTTTGACAACGTTGCATTCGAATAGGGGCATCTTTTTATATACCTACTATATAAATGCCACCCCTGTGACAGGTAAAAACATGTGTTTTTGAAAAACAGTGCCATCTGTTCCACATTATAGCAACATGAACGTTATACTAAATATGTCACGAATTCCATTTCAATGTTTCCAATTGCATTGATAAATTTTATTTTCATAGATTTCGAATTTTTATTTAATTATTTTGTGTAACATTGTGTTGGAATTAAGCTGTGTTGTTTACCATACCATTCATTTCGTAAGTGTAAGTATAGGGAGCCAGTCGGCCGAGCGAACTGCGCACTGGACTTGTGATCCTGTGGTCCCGGGCGCCGGCGAGAAAAAATGGGCAGAGTTTCTTTCACCCTATGACCCTGTTATCTAGCAGTAAAATAGGTACCTGGGTGTTAGTCAGCTGTCATGGGCTGCTTCCTGGGGGTGGAGGCCTGGTCGAGGACCGGACCGCGGGGACACTAAAGCCCCGAAATCATCTCAAGAGAACCTCAAGATAGATGTCACACCTGTGACAGGTAAAACTATGCTTTTCTTGAAAAACAGTGCCATCTGTTGCATGTAAGAGCAACACACATGCTATACTAAATATGTTACAATTCCATTTCAATGTTTCTCATTGCATTGATAAATTTAATTTTCATGAATTTTTCTATATTTTGATTTTGATTTCATTATTTTGTGTGAATTACATTGGAATTGAGCTGTGTTCCTTACCATACCTTTCATTTCATGAGTATAGTTTAATTTTTTATTTGCTCATATTTTCATATAAGTTTTTAACTGTTTTTCTTATATTTCAGTGATGGGAACATCAGATCACTTCATGTTCCCAATTTTCTGATGGGAACATCAGACCATTTGGGAAGGCATCGAACGATTGAGTGGGTAATGGTGGGGATGATGAGGGGACAAGGGAGGGGGATAATGGTGGGGAAGGACGAGGGGGGATGGGGGAGTTTGGGATGGTGGGGACGAGGGGATGAGGGAATGGAGAATGGTGGGGAGGACAAAGAAACAGGGGAGTGGGATGGTGGAGTGGGGAATCGTGGGGAAAACGAGGGGAACGGTGGAGTGGGGAATGGTTGGGAGGCTGAGGAGATGGGTGAAGGGGGAATGGTGGGGAGGACTGGGGGTATGGTACTCTTTGGTACTCTACCAAAAATGGAAGAGTTCCAAATGGTACTTCTCCGTTTTTGGACATTATGATTCATAGAGTCAATAGAAGGTTCAAGTTTAATGTGTATAGGAAACCTACCAACGTGGGGTTGTTTGTTCATTATTATTCAAATCATCATTGTAAAGTTAAACAGGCAGTATTTTCAGGAATGTTTCTTCGAGCTTTGAGGGTATACAGCCCTGAGTTTTATTGATGAAGAGATAGCTAAAATATATGAAATTGGGAAGAGTTTACAATACCCTAAGATGTTTTTAGATTGTTCGTTTGGGAAAGCTAAACGTGCGTTTTATAATAATGACTCCAAAGTGATACCAGAAATTAGAAACTCATTGGTGGTACCTTTACGATGGGTACAATGAAATATATGGTATTTGAGAAACTTTTCCCCGTTTTTTGGACCTTAATATCAATTTGGTGTTCACTAATAATACGATCAAGTCCAATTTAATAATAAAAAAACTCCCCTGCTACAGCAGGTTGTGTGTATTCGATTCCCTACAGTGATTGTGAATCTGTGTTCCTTGGACAAATAGGAAAATCCTTACAATTACGTATGTCCCAACATGCTTATATTATAAGAACTGCCCAAACGTCTAAAGCTTTGTATCTACACACAGGTTTGTGTAATTGTTACGACCCTCAATCTCTGGGTATGGTTCTCTGTTGCAGTTGGTAATATATAATAATATACGGCCTTGCCTCATGTAAATGTCTAGGGGAAATAATGCAACTGATACTAACAGAGCAATATACTTTTAGATAGGGGTAACAAAGAAACATACAAAACATACATGGAAAAATGCAGGTAGCCAGAAATATTCTTACACCATTAATTAATCTTACAATAGCACTGTATAACGTAAATCACTTCATATCAATACAAATGAATAGATGGGTAATCTCATAATAGTCTAACCAGAGAATCAGCCTTGTAAGCTAAGAAATAAAACAAAGATCCACCAACTTAACTCAAACATGTCTCCACCCGCCATCTGTACCAACGCAACTGGCAAAATCCTGGCTTGCCAGGGCTGCGTCCTACCAACATATGAACTAAGCATCCACATAAACTATTGTGAAAATTCTGCTAACAAAATGTAGTACTAATAATCAATTCATTATTAATCTTAAGAGTATATAATATTGTTACATTACTCAATAGAATTTAATGGCAAACAATAATGAGAATTAATCAAGGTTGAACTATAAACACTCGCTTGACAACAAGTTCCCACACTGGCCACATCCAAATATGGTCATCCCGCCACACGGAAGAAACCAACAGGAAATAACTTGCAAAAAGCCTCATACAATATAATGCAACTCAGGCACACTACAGCATGCTACAATATATACCATACAATAGTCTATAATCATACAACTGGATACAATACTAATTATTGAACAAGACAATATAGTATATAAGCATCAGGGGTATGTTAGAATCCTTGTAAGATTCGTAACATCCATCCCATCCCCTAAGAAAAAAATGAAATTAACTGAAGGTTGGTTTCATTTTTTTGACTGCATGAAATATAACATGAAAATACTTCAAGTAAAATCAAAGTACAAAGCAATGAAATTTCACACAGTAAAAAAAAAATAAAAAATTTACATACATCTTATGAATAAAGAACACTGCATATTATGGCACTGCAACAGGAAATTCTCTAGATAAGGCATCAGCAATAACATTTTGCCTCCCAGAAATATGACGAATTACAATATTGAATTCTTGCAGAATCAATGACCATCTAAGTATTCTCTGGTTTTTACACTTCATAGAGTTGATAAATGTCAATGGATTATGATCTGTATATACTACCACTTCATTTCCTGACAAATATGTCTCAAATTTCTCACTGCCAATATTAAACAAAGTGCTTCTTTCTCAACTACAGAGTAATTAATTTGTGTCCTCTCAAATTTACGAGTGAAATAATAAACAGGATGTTCTAACTCATCTGGTCCTACTTGGAACAAAACAACACCTGCTCCTAGATCTGAAGCGTCTATGTGCAAATAAAAGGTTCTTCATACTCTGGACTAGCTAGCACAGGTGAAGTAGAGAGAATTACTTTCAAGTTGTGAAAAGAGTTCTGACACTCCTGCGTCCACTTAAATTTTACCTGTTTCCTTAGAAGATTTGTTATGGGTGCAGCAACAATGGAAAAGTTTTTACAATATCTCCTATAATACGCACACATTCCAATAAATCTCTACACAGACTTCTTATTGGTTAGGACTGGGTAATCCACAATTGCCTGGATCTTGTCTTGCAATGGGACTATCCTTCCTTGTCCAACCTCATGTCCCAAGTACACTATAGTTCCTTTAACCCAACTACATTTCTTCATATTCACAGTCAAATTAGCATGTTGTAACACATTAAACAATTTCTTTAAACTAGACATATGATATACCCAATTCTTACTGAAAATCACAGTCATCCAAATATGCCCTACAATCTATCACATCCTTCAACAAAGAATTCATTAACTTCTGAAAAGTGGCTGGAGCATTCCTTAACCCGAATGACATTACATTAAACTCGTAAGCTCCATCAGGAGTGATAAATGCTGTCATTTCCCTTGCAAAATCTGTAAGAGGTATCTGGTGATATCCCTTAGATAAGTCCAATTTAGATACAAACTTAGCATGACCTATAGTATCGATACAGTCCTCCAATAAAGGTAATGGATACACATCAACTACAGTTACCTGGTTGAGTTTTCTATAATCCACTACTAGTCTCCATTTATCCTCTGGTTTTGGTACTAATAAACACACTGAACTCCAGGAGCTCTGACTGGGTCTAATGAACCCATGTCGAAGAAGATAATCAACCTCCTTCTGGATGATACAACGTTTCTCGGGTGTCACTCAATAAGGGTGTAGCCGAATTGGAGTTACATCTGTCAAGTAAATGTCGTGAGTAATGAGAGAAGTCTGAGTGGGGACCTCCCCAAACAAGTTAGAAGACATCTCCTAAAGGTCCTGGAACTCTGCTCTCTCCTCATCCTGCAAATAACAACAATTCTTCCCCGGAACTGGAATTAGACAAACAAGAATTACCATCTTACTCTGCAACACTCGACTCTTCAGGATTTACCTCCTCAGCAACACAACAAGCCACAATACTAGGCCCACAATAAGCCTTCACCCGGTTCACATGTACACTCGTGGTCTGACGTTTCTGTTTGGGATGGCAAACTTTGTAAGTAACGTCCCCAAGACGTTTTACTAGTTGATACGGTCCTGCAAATTTATGAGACATAGAAGTACCCATACGAGGCTTCAAGACCAATACCAAATCTCCTGGCTCAAAAACTCTGAGTTTGGCCTTGAACCTCTGGTCATGTTTCTGCTTCATTACCTGTCGTTGTTCACTTAGATGTGGTAAGGCCAACTCCTTCGTTCTGGACAGCTTGCTCTTTACATCCGTCAGGTAACGCTCACTCTGCCTGGCTGTAACATCTTCTAACATTTTCTCATGTAACATTTTTAAAGGTCCTCTCACCTGATGACCAAAGATCAGATCAAATGGAGGGCAGCCTAGGGCACTGTGCAATCCATCTCTAGCAGCAAACAAAACAAATGGTAAATTATCGTCCCAATATCTGGGTGAATCTTCCCCAGTTGCTTTCAACATTTTCTTGAGAGTTTGGTGGAACCTCTCGATTCCCCCTTGACTCTGAGGATGGTAAGGACTGGAAAAATTATGCTGAATACCAAATGAATTAAAACAAGTTTTAAATGTGGTGGAACAAAAATTACTCCCATTATCCGTTTGAATTATACGGGCCATACCAAATAATGAGAAAAATCGTTCCAACTGCCTTATAATGGTTGAAGCTCTAATGTTACGTAAGGCATATGCTTCAGGGAACCTGGTGGTCATCATACATAAAATTGTAAACATATACATATTTCCGGATTTGGTACGGGGTAAAGGTCCGACACAATCCAGTATCACATGAGTAAAAGGCTCCTCTGGCACTACAATAGGCTATAATGGTGCTCGTGGCACAGTCTGATTAAGCTTACCAACAGTTTGACACACAACACAATTGTGGCAATATCTGACCACATCTTTCTTGAGTTTTGGCCAATAGAAAAATTTACAGATCTTATGATACATACTGGTAATGCCATGATGGCCTCCCATCAGGTCAGGTCAGGCAGCTTGCAATACCTGCTCCCTATACTCTGTTGGCACAACGAGCTGGGTTTTAGACTTACAATCATCTGATGAGGGAGTTCCTGGTGGTCTCCATCTTCTCATCAGACATCGATCCTTGAAATAACAACCCGTACTCTCCTCCAAAGTATCAGTGGAGTCGGCTGCTACTGCATAACACTCAGCTAGACTGGGATCAGTACTCTGTAACTTATACAAGGTCTGGAACTCTACAGCTGGAGCGAGCGGGAAAGGAACTGGTACCTGGGCAACCTCTTTCAGACCATCTGGGTCAGAATAAATTAGGGCTTTGGCAACGGCCTCACTCTCGACATGAGCGTGAGCTAAAAATGTATCTTCAAGGTCCACCTGCACCTCCCTGTCTGAAGGGGTCCTGGCCTCGAGAACATCCACCTTGGTAGTAGCAGGACTTACCACATTTTGCTTACCCATGGATCTGGTCACAACACAGGCTGGATAAATGACACCATCATCCGCATCTGGTTGAGCCAGTACTGCACTAGGTTTAGTAAACATAACAGGACAATCGGTCCCACTAACTTGACACTTGTCAAAATCATTACCTACAATGATATCAATCCCAGAAATGGGCAACTGCTCACTGACTGCTACAGTGCACCAACCTGGTGTAATAGAAGAATTCAGGTTAACCATAATTAATGGTACACGCTGGATATGGCCTCCAAGTTCTTGCAATAACACTACCTCTGCAGTGTCTTCTGTGCTAACATCAGTAAGAACACGGTGAGATATTAAAAACTGGGAAGCACCAGTGTCCCTTAACAACTGAACTGGTTTCCAGGTTCCACTGGTACATAATAACTCTGCCCATTGTGGTGTACAGTCTCCGTGGTGTAGTGGTAAGACACTCGCCTGGCGTTCCGCGAGCGCTATGTCATGGGTTCATATCCTGGCCGGGGAGGATTTACTGGGCGCAATTCCTTAACTGTAGCCTCTGTTTAACGCAACAGTAAAATGTGTACTTGGATGAAAAAACGATTCTTCGCGGCAGGGGATCGTATTCCAGGGACCATAGGATTAAGGACCTGCCCGAAACGCTACGCGTACTAGTGGCTGTACAAGAATGTAACAACTTTTGTATATATCTAAAAAAAATAGGGTTCCCTAATGTAGGTATGGATCAAAATTAGTCATCCACTTGGGCATGACTGGAGCAACATTGGCATTAAAGGTTTGCAAACCCCTACTCATAATCAGACCAGTTGGTCTCAACTCAGGGTGCAAAGCATAACATGAATTTACCACATGACCTCTTCTCCTGCAATGTGTGCAATATCTGCTAGTGGTCAAAACAACCGAACCAACTGCAGGCCTTAATCACTACATTACTTGAGGTTGACAACCCTGTCTGTTGTTTCTCAGATTTAGGCTTTACTGAAGAAGGGTTAAGGGGAGAAGGTGAAGTAGCTAGTCGAGTCTGGAAAGCATGATTTTTAGGAGCATAATAATTAGTTTTAGCATTATAATGATTAATTGGTGCTCTAAAAGGCACTCTAGTAAGTAATTCATGCTCATCAGCTAGATTGGCTAGTTTCATAAGATCAGTGGTTTGTTTATTTTCAGCCATAAACAAAGCTAATTTCTCTGGTAGACATCCCAATACTTCCTCAGTTACTATGAGGTCTCTCAAAGTCTCAAACTCTGCAATATTAAGTGCTTTAACCCATCTATCAAAGTGATTTAATTTAACTCATACAAAGTCAGAAATAGTCTGGTCATGTGCTCTTTGTAAGCTTCTAAATTTTTGTCTATGTGCCTCTGGGATCTGCTGGTATGCATTTAAGATGCTCTGTTGAACAAATTTAAAATCGAAAGAATTCTCAGCAGACAAAGATTCAAATACCTCCTGAGCTTTACCCTTAAATTGTCCTTGTAAAATACCAACCCATTGATCAACAGGCCAGTTCATGTTGACTGCTAATTTCTTAAAATGCAAGACAAATATTTCTAGCTCTACTTCATTAACCTTAGGTAAATCTACATGTTTACTGTACTTAGAAGAACTATTTGTACTCTCTGGATTATTACTAGTGTTACCTAGCCCTGCCGCAATTCTCTGCTGTTCCAACCTGTTATTATTTTCAGCCATGCTCTGCTGAATTTCTAATTGTTTAGTCTGTTGTTCGGTTTGTTTAGTTTGCTGCTCTGCTAGTCGTAGCTGAGCCTCCAACTCAAGGTGTCTTTGCTGGTTCTGCAACTCCAACCTCTGCTTGTCTGCTTCCAGCCTTGCCATTTCTAATTTAGTCTCCATCCCCAACTTTAAGATTGCCACCTTTTCATTTGACTCTTCTTCTAACTCTCCTAAACACTCCTTGTCAAGTCTCTCCTCCTCCACCAAGTGTGTGACAATAACTCTTAACACTTGAGCCTTGAACATTTTACTGGAAACTGCTAGGTTCAATTTATCAGCCAGCAATAACAAACCAGACGTCCTCAAGTCTTTAATTTTACCAAAATTTGGTTGCTTTACTAGCACAACAACCTGATCCTCCATGGTTGGCTCAATTATCATAACTTAACACTTGTATCAACACTGAAAATTATGCTTGGCCTCTGGCACAAGCTGAACACTTACCTCAAATCGTGAAGCATTGAGAAGTTTTCACAGCAGCTCAAAACGACAGAGAAATTTACGCAGGCTTGATTAGGTGTCACTAGATAATCACAGAGTACCTAGGAAGGCAATTGTTATTAATACTTAGCACTGTCAATTGTACATACATTACAGGGAATTAAATTTAACATCCCGGACAGTGGCCCTCATTTTGTTACGACCCTCGATCTCTGGGTATGGTTCTTCTGTTGCAGTTGTAAATAATAAATAAATAAATGTTTATTTAGGTAAGGTACATACATACAAGAGATTTTACAAAGTTTGTTGGATTAATAGATAGAGCTAGTACATACAATGCCTAAAGCCACTATTACGCAAAGCGTTTCGGGCAGGAAAAACATTAAAGACTAAAGCTTAATACTAATGGGTATAAAGAATAAAATGTGTTGAGACCAATAAAAATAAAGATAAAAGAGGGGGGAACATGGCTGAAGAAGCAGCACAAATACAATTACAAATTATTACAGACAAACAGCGTTGTTTAAAAAAAAACAGACATGGGTTGACAACAGAGGGGTAAGGTAGGTTACAGGGAGTTTATTAGGTAGTGCTTCGTTTTTATCTTAAACTGGTTGAGAGAGGTACAGTCTTTAACATGGTTGGGAAGGTCATTCCACATTCTGGGTCCCTTGATTTGTAGAGCATTTCTAGTTTGATTAAGTTGTACTCTTGGAATATCAAAACTGTATTTATTTCTGGTGTGGTGCTCATAGTTTCTGTTACAACCTTCAATGAAGCTTTTGAGGTCAAGATTGGCATTACAGTTCAGCGTTTTATATATGTATAATACACATGAGAGAATGTGCAGTGACTTAATATCTAAGATATTCAGAGATTTGAGTAGGGGTACCGAGTGATGTCTGGGACCAAAGTTGGATATTGTCCTAATAGCAGCTTTGTGTTGAGTAATTAGAGGACGTAAATGATTTTGGGTAGTAGAACCCCAAGCACAAATACCATAGTTGAGAAATGGACAGATGAGGGAGTAATAGTCACCAGGGCAGGGCGGGGTACATAATATCTGATCTTAGAAAGAATGCCAACAGTTTTTGAAACTTTTTTTGATATATTTAGAATGTGTCCCTGGAAATAAGTTGGTAATATATAATAACATACGGCCTTGCCTCATATAAATGTCTAGGGGAAATAATGCAACTGATACTAACAGAGCAATATACTTTTAGATAGGGGTAACAAAGAAACATACATGGAAAAATGCAGGTAGCCAGAAATATTCTTACACCATTAATTAATCTTTCAATAGCACTGTATAACATAAATCACTTCATATCAATACAAATGAATAGATGGGTAATCTCATAATAGTCTAACCAGAGAATCAGCCTTGTAGGATAAGAAATAAAACAAAGATCCACCAACTTAACTCAACCATGTCTCCACCCGCCAGCTGTACGCACGCAACTGGCAAAATCCTGGCTTGCCAGGGCTGCATCCTACCAACATATGAACTAAGCATCCACATAAACTATTGTGAAAATTCTGCTAACAAAATGTAGTACTAATAATCAATTCATTATTAATCTTAAGAGTATATAATATTGTTACATTACTCAATAGAATTTAATGGCAAACAATAATGAGAATTAATCAAGGTTGAACTATAAACACTCGCTTGACAACAAGTTCCCACACTGGCCACATCCAAATATGGTCATCCCCCCACACGGAAGAAACCAACAGGAAATAACTTGCAAAAAGCCTCATACAATATAATGCAACTCAGGCACACTACAGCATGCTACAATATATACCATACAATAGTCTATAATCCTACAACTGTTTACTATACTAATTATAGAACAAGACAATAAAATATATAAGCATCAGGAGTATGTTAGAATCCTTATAAGATTCGTAACAGTGATCACACTATTAATTGAGATGGGGCGAAAAGCATTACCAATTACAATGGCTTTGTGGAACGGAATTTAATTTAGTCTGCCCTAATTAGTCAATATCCAAATCTTCTCAATATTAGAACTGGTATGTACAAACTAGACCCAGTTTTAAGTTACAATATTGCACCACAGTCTAAGAAAAAACTATTATAGGGAGAGTTACATTGTCTCATAACAATATATTAATATATTTTGTGTGTGTTCAATGAGGCTTTTTCTTTAATCGTTTATTCTTACCGCTTAAATCCTTCTGATCACTCTAAGCTAATCTATACCTATTCTGGTTAATTCTTTCCCCAGGAGATGATAGTCAGGATCTAGTGTCTGCCTCCACTCTTTCTTTGTAATTTCTTTCAGTTCGATGTTGACAAAGGCCCAGATCGGCCGAAACGTTCATCTTTCTTTTCCATTTCTCTTTGGATTTTCCACACACACTTACACATACACACACACACTTATATATATATATATATATATATATATATATATATATATATATATATATATATATATATATATATGTATATATATATATATATATAATATATATATATATATATATATATATATATAAATATATATATATATATATATATATATATATATATATATATATATATATATATATATATATATACATATATATATATATATATATATATATATATATATATATATATATATATATATATATATATATATATATATATATATATATATATATATATATATATATATATATATATATATATATATATATATATATATATATATATATATACGTATATTAGTATAATGACATTTTTGTCAACAGGGCGCTGTGACTTCTACTCCTCAAGAGAGAGGTTCCTGCCGATGACGTTGTCTCTGATCGGTCAGAGGAACAGTCCTCTCGTCCCAGCCCTCAGTAAGAGGTGATCATTTTCTGAAGTGAAACAGTAAGAACTTTTATTCCACAATTCAATGGTTCTCATTTTGTCTGATTATTACATTACAATACACGATCCTCACCATAATTTGTATATATGGCAGAAAATCTGTATATGATTCACATGATCTGCCGTAGGGGAATGGCTCTCACATAAAGGCAGCTGATGAGGGGTATCATATCGGTGTGAGATTTTGTCATGCAAGACAATGGTGGGTGATGGGTCATCAATTGAAGGTTACCTAGTATGTTGTCTTGTGAAGGATCGTGTCGCTGACGGAGGCCGGGTTGTATGACCAGTGGTTCAAGGACACGGTTACCAATAGTACGAAGTGTGCTCATCCCGCCACCAGGATCACCGTCAGCACCACGCTCTCCCTCACCAACCTCTGGGTAGAGTATCTCTCCCTCTCCAACCTCTGGGTAGAGTATCTCTCCCTCGCCAACCTCTGGGTAGAGTATCTCTCCCTCGCGAACCTCTGGGTAAAGTATCTCTCCCTCGCCAACCTCTGGGTAGAGTATCTCTCCCTCGCCAACCTCTGGGTAAAGTATCTCTCCCTCCCCAACCTCTGGGTAAACTCTCTCTCCCTCGCCAACCTCTGGGTAAAGTATCTCTCCCTCGCCAACCTCTGGGTAAACTCTCTCTCCCTCGCCAACCTCTGGGTAAAGTATCTCTCCCTCGCCAACCTCTGGGTAGAGTGTCTCTCCTTCACCAACCTCTGGGTAGAGTATCTCTCCCTCGCCAACCTCTGGGTAGAGAATCTCTCCTTCACCAACCTCTGGGTAGAGCATCTCTCCCTCTCCAACCTCTGGGTAGAGTATCTCTCCCTCGCCAACCTCTGGGTAGAGTGTCTCTCCTTCACCAACCTCTGGGTAGAGTATCTCTCCCTCTCCAACCTCTGGGTAAAGTATCTTTCCTCCCAAACCTCTGGGTAGAGTATCTCTCCCTCGCCAACCTCTGGGTAAAGTATCTTTCCTTCACCAACCTCTGGGTAGAGCATCTCTCCCTCAACAACCTCTGGGTAGAGTATCTCTCCCTCACCTACCTCTGGGTAGAGTATCTTTCCTCCCCAACCTCTGGGTAGAGTATCTCTCCCTCACCAATCTCTGGGTACAGTATCTCTCCCTCACCAATTTTTGGGTAGAGTATCTCTCCCTCACCAACCTCTGGGTAGAGTATCTCTCCCTCTCCAACCTCTGGGTATAGTATCTCTCCTTCACCAACCTCTGGGTAGAGCATCTCTCCCTCACCAACCTCTGGGTAGAGTATTTCTCCTTCACCAACCTCTGGGTAGAGTATCTTCCCTCGCCATCTTCTGGATAGAGTATGTAAACATTCACACTCTCAGTATATTCAACCCATACTGCAATAATGATAGCATCTATTGCTACTTAGCACTGTTATTTCTACTATTTTGTAGCACTGTTGCACACATCAACAGTTCGCGTGTTAGTATTACCGGACAACAAAAAGATCTCACAGAGTGTGTGTAGCAGTAGCGATAAACGGAATGTGCCCTCTCTTAGGCCTATTTTATTAATCCTAAGAAAAATTTTCACCATCTTAGTTCTAATTTATTGTATACTGTATATATATATATATATATATATATATATATATATATATATATATATATATATATATGTTTCATTGTATATGACCGCATATTCTGTATTTATTATTTTCTGGTTTAGGGCTTCTATCCCTCTAACTATTTTCTTAGCATCAGGGCTTAATTGATGCTAAGAAAATAGTTAGAGGGATAGAAGCCCTAAACCAGAAAATAATAAATACAGAATATGCGGTCATATTCAATGAAACATGTTTGAAAGAAAACCTGCTGCCAGTATACACCAATATATATATATATATATATATATATATATATATATATATATATATATATATATATATATATATATATATATATATATATATATATATATATATATATATATATATATATATATATATATATATATATATATATATATATATACATATATATATATATATATATATATATATATATATATATATATATATATATATATATATATATATATATATATATATATTTATATATATTAGTATATTTTGGTAGCAGTCTTTCCTGTAGACATATTTTATTAAATATGACCGAAAAAGTAAGATTAATAATTCTAACACGAATTTTCTCAATCTTTCGTACATTATGCTTCACTGTTGGAGGTAAATCAAAAATCACTTCTCCAAAATTCATTTTTATTTCTAGTCTGACGCGACACGGGCGCGTTTCGTAAAACTTATTACATTTTCAAAGACTTCACAAATACTCAACTGATTAGAACTTGCGTTTCCCTGATTTTATATCTACATTTGAGTGAGGTGGGAAGGGTGATGTGGCATTACATTTGAGTAAGGTGGGAAGGATGATGTGGCATTAGAGGATATTAATAGGGTATTAAAAGTATCAACACAAGACAGAACACGAAACAATGGATATTGAATAGAAGTGTTTGTAGAAAGCCTATTGGTCCATATTTCTTGATGCTTCTATATTGGAGCGGAGTCTTGAGGTGGGTAGAATATAGTTGTGCAATAATTGGCTGTTGATTGCTGGTGTTGACTTCTTGATGTGTAGTGCCTCGCAAACGTCGAGCCGCCTGCTATCGCTGTATCTATCGATGATTTCTATGTTGTTTACTAGGATTTCTCTGGCGATGGTTTGGTTATGGGAAGAGATTATATGTTCCTTAATGGAGCCCTGTTGTTTATGCATCGTTAAACGCCTAGAAAGAGATGTTGCTGTCTTGCCTATATACTGGGTTTTTTGGAGCTTACAGTCCCCAAGTGGGCATTTGAAGGCATAGACGACGTTAGTCTCTTTTAAAGCGTTCTGTTTCGTGTCTGGAGAGTTTCTCATGAGTAGGCTGGCCGTTTTTCTGGTTTTATAGTAAATCGTCAGTTGTATCCTCTGATTTTTGTCTGTAGGGATAACGTTTCTATTAACAATATCTTTCAGGACCCTTTCCTCTGTTTTATGAGCTGTGGAAAAGAAGTTCCTGTAAAATAGTCTAATAGGGGGTATAGGTGTTGTGTTAGTTGTCTCTTCGGAGGTTGCATGGCTTTTCACTTTCCTTCTTATGATGTCTTCGATGAAACCATTGGAGAAGCCGTTATTGACTAGAACCTGCCTTACCCTACAGAGTTCTTCGTCGACTTGCTTCCATTCTGAGCTGTGGCTGAGAGCACGGTCGACGTATGCGTTAACAACACTCCTCTTGTACCTGTCGGGGCAGTCGCTGTTGGCATTTAGGCACATTCCTATGTTTGTTTCCTTTGTGTAGACTGCAGTGTGGAAACCTCCGCCCTTTTCCATGACTGTTACATCTAGAAAAGGCAGCTTCCCATCCTTTTCCGTCTCGTAAGTGAAACGCAGCACGGAACTCTGCTCAAATGCCTCCTTCAGCTCCTGCAGATGTCTGACATCAGGTACCTGTGTAAAAATGTCGTCAACATACCTGCAGTATATGGCCGGTTTCAAGTTCATGTCGACTAAGACTTTTTGCTCGATGGTACCCATGTAGAAGTTTGCAAACAGGACACCTAGGGGAGAACCCATAGCGACCCCATCTACTTGCTTATACATGTGCCCATCCGGGCTCAAGAAGGGTGCCTCTTTAGTACAAGCTTGGAGTAGTTTCCTCAGAATACTTTCTGGCATGTCAAGAGGAGTACAGGCTGGATCACGATACACTCTGTCGGCTATCATTCCGATTGTCTCGTCCACAGGTACGTTGGTAAACAGCGATTCTACGTCCAACGAGGCTCTTATCCCTGTGGCCCGTGCGCCCCGCAGTAAGTCCACAAATTCCTTTGGAGACTTCAGGCTGAAGGCGCAAGGAACATAAGGAGTCAGCAGGCCGTTGAGTCGCTTCGCCAATCTGTACGTGGGTGTGGGTATCTGGCTAATGATTGGCCGAAGTGGGTTTCCAGGCTTGTGCGTCTTGACATTTCCATACGCATATCCAGGTTTATATTCCCCAATGATCTTTGGCAGGTGGAGTCCGGATTTCTTGGCGTTCACAGTTTCGATCAGTTTGTTGACCTTTGCTTTTAATTCGGCTGTAGTGTCCTTCGTTACCCTTTGGAACTTAGTTTGGTCAGAGAGTATGATGTTCATTTTCGCCAGATATTCGTCTTTTTTAAGAATGACATATATTGGCGACTTGTCACCTCTCCTGACAACTATCTCCTTGTTCTCACGAAGGCTTTTAGCTGCCGCTCTAAGCTCAGGGGACAGTATGGTGCTTCTGTAGTTGCCTCGATTCTTTCCTCCTTCTGCAATAAGTTCTGCTTGTAAGGTATCTTTGGTAGTGACCTTCTTTTGTGTCTCGAGGTCGAATATGTCGCCCAACAGAATTTCCAACTCCACTTTCCGGGCCATTTCACTCGGTCTGGACATAACATGACAGTTTATGCCCAGATTTAGGAGAGTGACTTGGTCCTCAGTGAGGTTAATTCCTGCAAGGTTCAGGAAGCCATCTCTTGGTCGTGGAATTGCCATAGGTCCTCCATATAATGTTGTTAGTTTCTTGATAATCCTTGTTTCAGTGCTGAGGTGATGTTGGTCTGTGAGGATGTCGAGGTGTTGTTCAATGCGGGTACGGATACTATGGTCGATGTTGCTATTTCTCCACTCGTTTGTAGCATGAAGTAGTTGCGTTTTTTTGTCTTTGATTTCATTCTCTGCCTTGTATATCTGATCACGAATCAGATCCTGGCGATATTTTATCGTGAAGGCTTGATTCCTTGCTGCTGGGTCGTGCACTTTAACATTAGTATATTTTGGTAGCAGTCTTTCCTGTAGACATATTTTATTAAATATGACCGAAAAAGTAAGATTAATAATTCTAACACGAATTTTCTCAATCTTTCGTACATTATGCTTCACTGTTGGAGGTAAATCAAAAATCACTTCTCCAAAATTCATTTTTATTTCTAGTCTGACGCGACACGGGCGCGTTTCGTAAAACTTATTACATTTTCAAAGACTTCACAAATACACAACTGATTAGAACTTGCGTTTCCCTGATTTTATATCTACATTTGAGTGAGGTGGGAAGGGTGATGTGGCATTACATTTGAGTAAGGTGGGAAGGATGATGTGGCATTAGAGGATATTAATAGGGTATTAAAAGTATCAACACAAGACAGAACACGAAACAATGGATATTGAATAGAAGTGTTTGTAGAAAGCCTATTGGTCCATATTGTAGAAAGTAGAAAGCCTATAAAATATGATAAAAGCCTATGATCGAAACTGTGAACGCCAAGAAATCCGGACTCCACCTGCCAAAGATCATTGGGGAATATAAACCTGGATATGCGTATGGAAATGTCAAGACGCACAAGCCTGGAAACCCACTTCGGCCAATCATTAGCCAGATACCCACACCCACGTACAGATTGGCGAAGCGACTCAACGGCCTGCTGACTCCTTATGTTCCTTGCGCCTTCAGCCTGAAGTCTCCAAAGGAATTTGTGGACTTACTGCGGGGCGCACGGGCCACAGGGATAAGAGCCTCGTTGGACGTAGAATCGCTGTTTACCAACGTACCTGTGGACGAGACAATCGGAATGATAGCCGACAGAGTGTATCGTGATCCAGCCTGTACTCCTCTTGACATGCCAGAAAGTATTCTGAGGAAACTACTCCAAGCTTGTACTAAAGAGGCACCCTTCTTGAGCCCGGATGGGCACATGTATAAGCAAGTAGATGGGGTCGCTATGGGTTCTCCCCTAGGTGTCCTGTTTGCAAACTTCTACATGGGTACCATCGAGCAAAAAGTCTTAGTCGACATGAACTTGAAACCGGCCATATACTGCAGGTATGTTGACGACATTTTTACACAGGTACCTGATGTCAGACATCTGCAGGAGCTGAAGGAGGCATTTGAGCAGAGTTCCGTGCTGCGTTTCACTTACGAGACGGAAAAGGATGGGAAGCTGCCTTTTCTAGATGTAACAGTCATGGAAAAGGGCGGAGGTTTCCACACTGCAGTCTACACAAAGGAAACAAACATAGGAATGTGCCTAAATGCCAACAGCGACTGCCCCGACAGGTACAAGAGGAGTGTTGTTAACGCATACGTCGACCGTGCTCTCAGCCACAGCTCAGAATGGAAGCAAGTCGACGAAGAACTCTGTAGGGTAAGGCAGGTTCTAGTCAATAACGGCTTCTCCAATGGTTTCATCGAAGACATCATAAGAAGGAAAGTGAAAAGCCATGCAACCTCCGAAGAGACAACTAACACAACACCTATACCCCCTATTAGACTATTTTACAGGAACTTCTTTTCCACAGCTCATAAAACAGAGGAAAGGGTCCTGAAAGATATTGTTAATAGAAACGTTATCCCTACAGACAAAAATCAGAGGATACAACTGACGATTTACTATAAAACCAGAAAAACGGCCAGCCTACTCATGAGAAACTCTCCAGACACGAAACAGAACGCTTTAAAAGAGACTAACGTCGTCTATGCCTTCAAATGCCCACTTGGGGACTGTAAGCTCCAAAAAACCCAGTATATAGGCAAGACAGCAACATCTCTTTCTAGGCGTTTAACGATGCATAAACAACAGGGCTCCATTAAGGAACATATAATCTCTTCCCATAACCAAACCATCGCCAGAGAAATCCTAGTAAACAACACAGAAATCATCGATAGATACAGCGATAGCAGGCGGCTCGACGTTTGCGAGGCACTACACATCAAGAAGTCAACACCAGCAATCAACAGCCAATTATTGCACAACTATATTCTACCCACCTCAAGACTCCGCTCCAATATAGAAGCATCAAGAAATATGGACCAATAGGCTTTCTACAAACACTTCTATTCAATATCCATTGTTTCGTGTTCTGTCTTGTGTTGATACTTTTAATACCCTATTAATATCCTCTAATGCCACATCATCCTTCCCACCTTACTCAAATGTAATGCCACATCACCCTTCCCACCTCACTCAAATGTAGATATAAAATCAGGGAAACGCAAGTTCTAATCAGTTGTGTATTTGTGAAGTCTTTGAAAATGTAATAAGTTTTACGAAACGCGCCCGTGTCGCGTCAGACTAGAAATAAAAATGAATTTTGGAGAAGTGATTTTTGATTTACCTCCAACAGTGAAGCATAATGTACGAAAGATTGAGAAAATTCGTGTTAGAATTATTAATCTTACTTTTTCGGTCATATTTAATAAAATATTTATATATATATATATACTTAATACTAGGCCTAGGAAAATTCACATATGGTTCTTGCCTGCTTTCTCGGGCTCTCTAAAAAATATATAGCATAAACAGATGTCTTCTTTGGGCAAACTATTCTAAATTGTTTTCTTCCATCCGTGGTTATAACAGGTGATATATAGATTTTGGATACCAGGTTATTGCATTATATATGAATGCAAGTGTTACTGTATAAAAGAATTCGGTGATCGTGAATGTAATATATCAATATGATTGAAAAATCGACGATCTAAATATCGCACTTCTTCTTATGTAACAGGGCATGTTCGTTGTTCTCGTGGGCGGCCATGTTGTGGCTGGGATTGTTCTCTGCCTCGAGGTCCTCTCGCAAATCTCTTGTTCGAAGTGATCAATCAGCGCTGTGCCTGGAAATTTTCAGTCAACACTTAGTCTCCAAGTCAGCAGTCAACACTGTATCTCCAGGTCATCAGTCAACACACTCGCTAGGTCCGCAGTCAACACATTTACCTTTTAGGGTTTCTATTGGCCTTGAGAGATGAGACTGTTTGATCTCAGACTTGCATAAGATAATGAATAATATTGATGTTTAATACATTACTCATAATTTAAATGCATATTTTCTGCAAATATGTTTCAATAAAAACAATTTGAGTAACGATGTTTTAATACCTGACCTCGATATCAAAATGATGAGGAAGAGAATGGAAACGCATTTTGTTACATACTAGCTGTATCTGGTCACAGCAATCTTCCCATCTCCCTGTCCTCCCGACCATTTCCGACTTCCCCGTTCCCTCATCCTCCCCACTTTCCATCCCTTCGGCCTCCCCCACCATCCCTCACTCTACAGTCCCCTCGTCCTGGCCCACCTTACCCCCCCCCCCTCCCCCGTCCCTTTGTCCATTGTCCGATGCGTTCCCAAATGATCCGATGTTCCCATTACTGAAAATTAAGAACAGTTAAAAAAAACCAAACGATAAAAAGTAAAAAAAATAACCTATACTCACAAAATGATCGGTATAGAAAACTACACAGCAAATCAAATCAAATCAAAATAAAATAAATCGAAATCTATGAAAATTATATTTATCAATGCAATTGGAAACATTGAAATAAAATCGTAACATATGTAGTATAGCATGTGTTGCTTTTACGTGTAACAGATGGCGCTGTTTTTCCTTAAAAACCTTGTTTTTATTTGTCACATCTATATAGTATGTATATAAAAACACACACGTATTCAAATGGAACGTTGTGTTAAAATTTCAAAGCAATCAGTGAAGAACTTTCTGAGATTTCAGTGTGTTTCTCTTACGTCCAACAGATGATGCTGTTTTCTAAAAAAAACATGTTTTTACCTGTCTCAGGTGTGGCATGTATATAATAGGTAAATAAAAACATGCATGTATTCGAATGCAATGTATCAAAATTTTAAAGCAATCGGTAAAAAGGTTCTGGAGCTTTCGCTCACATGAAAAGCAGTTTTTGAAAAAAAAAAATGCTTTTACCTGTCAAAGACGTGACATAATGAAATGAACGGTATGGTAAACAACACAGCTCAATTCCATCGCAATGCCACACAAAATAATTAAATCAAAATTAAAATAAATTGAAATCTATAAAAATTCAATTTATCAATGCAATTGGAAACATTGAAATGGAATTGTAACTTATTTAGTGTAGCATGTGTTGCATTTACATGCAACAGTTGGCACTGTCTTTCAAAAAAACATGTTTTTACCTGTCACAGGCATGGCATTTATATAATATGTATATAACAACATGCGAGTATTCGAATGGAACGTTGTGTCAAAATTTCAAAGCAATCGGTGAAGAACTAATGGAGATTACAGTGTATGTTGCTCTTACGTCCAACAAATGGTGCTGTTTTTCAAAACAGCATATTTTTACGTGTCACCTGTTTTTACCTGTTACCATGGAGGAGTTGAATAAAAAGCGATCAAAATGCATTCTATTGAATTCAAATTAACTTGATAAAAAATATCGACAATAAACATTATTTGATTTGTCAGTATATTATGAAATGATAATTATCTAAAGCATAACATTAAAAGCACACAAATAGATTTGAGATATCTCAGAAACTCTACATCCAGTCGCAAAAAATTCCCACATCACTCATAAATTGCTTAATGCAACAAACAGAAATTAAAATGCTGCTGTTTTGTATTACTTCTTATATATATTAAATAATTTAGTTAGTCATGAAAGGAATTATGTATGTGTCCAGAAAACAAGATTATTAATTTCCGTATCGCCCACATCTCATTCCAAAACGTATTTACCTAATTTAATATTAAAAATCAACAGTTTGAAGATTAAAACAACATAAATACAGCTACCTCAATTAATTACATAGTCAATTAATAAATGAGTTAAAACAAACTCCTCCTTCCAATTATTAAAAAAAAACGTATCCGGGGTAACTCGTTCGTGAGCGGGAGAGGGTGGAAGCCATGACGAATGTGGACTGTGTTGTGGAGAGACTAAGACTCCACAACGACAGCAACCAGACTTCCAGCTTATCTAGTATGCAGTGTAATTCTCGAACTTAAGATAGGGCTGCTAATTATTGCTACAACTATGCTACACTTAGGAAAGTGCATAATTACCTGGATTACAACTTTATCTTGTTTTATGGTCATATTACGTTTATAGAGGGAAGATATCAGTTATGCCTCATGGGAACACATCTGAATGGGTAAAAATCTATGAGCATTAATAACTATTTCCATTCATGTCATACCTGAAATATAGATGTTGTTAGTATTTTTTACGATGTAACCAAATTACGATGTATTTTGGCAGGTAAATTGTGACTACATGATGTGATATCTGGACTGAGACAGAGGTCACGTTACTGAGGAAATATCTGATGCTTGATAGCCAGACCACATTCAAAAAAGACAGCTGAGCTCGTCTCATATGTTTAACTAAAAATAGTTAGAAGTAGAATATCCTCTAGTAATAAATCTACTATCGATTAAAATTGAAAAGATATAATATACTAGAATAAGCCCCCCCCCCCACGCCCGCTAAGTTTGTACAGTGGAAGTTTATCTGTGGAATAAACCTTAAATTATAAAGTCCGCTTTTGAATAAATAAATTAACTATAATTAATTTAATGAAGAATAATTAATAACAAATAAATAAATAGAATAAATAAATTCTCATCGGTAGATTTTCCCACATTCTTTTGGTCCTTTGTACATAGATCATAAATATGATCTATTTATGAACTAGTGCAATAAATTAAACAAATTAAATTGCCAGTCAATTCAGACGGCTAAATAACCAGTAACCTAACATAAAAAAAATCTTAACAATATCGGTGCAGGCGGTAGTGTTACTGAAAACAAAAAATTATAGCAGTATTACTTGCTCTAGGCCTTAATACATGTAATTAAGGAGCTAAATACATGCTACCAATAAATACAGTATGAACCATACATACGTACCACCAAAATTATCGCTCAGTCCAGTCTTCTACTGGACGGACTGCAGCAGCATGTAGGTTTTATAGAAATAATATTTGCACATAGACTGTCAGTGTCAGGTTAAACAACTGGCTGACCTTCACACAAGCAGAACTAGCAGCATTACAACTAGCTACTAGTACATTAAAAAATATTGGAGGAGGAATAATATTTTGTGATTCAGTCTGCTCTTCAAGCAATCGAAAACTTCTCCTGGAAGATCGACAGCAAGAACCTCATACTACCAATTATAAATTATCTAATTGCTCCACAGAGTAAAGGGTCTCGAATCTCTTTTATATGGATACCTTCACACATAAATATTACCCATCATAATGAGACATTGCAGCCAAATTAGCATGAAACAAAGATGAAGTTGAATTAGACCTAGGTATCCCCATCTCTACTGTCAAAACTGTATTGATTCAAACACTCAGGTCTGATAGGAAAGAAATTACTGACTCCCAACGACCTAAAGGTACTAGTATTAAAAGCTATGATTTGTTCAGATCTGAAACCTATATCTATGGGCAGCATAAAACGTCCACCAGACTGTGCGACACAGTGGTTGCAAGGATCACGTTGGGATACCGTTACCTGTGGCAGGTGGCTACAGGTGACGGATCTCCCAATCCTGAGCACTCCAGGTGCAAACTCTGTGAGCAGGAACTGCGGCATGATCTCCCACACTACATCACCGAATTACCAGTTATTAGGCCTTTCAGACCAGTTGGCATGAGGTACCTGGAGCTTTGCAATTTATTCACTCTCGTATTCTTGAGGATATCCTCATATTGAACCCAAAATTTGCCAGTGCAGGCTACTAAACATATGGCCCTGTATGACTAACCATCCTGCGAGATGGGGGCTTTTATTACCACTGCTACCTTCTTCTCTCTTGTGTTGATGATATCCTCAAAATCCATCCGGAATCTGCCAGTGCAGACTGCCTATCACCTGTCTCTGTATGACTAACCATCCTGTGTGATGGGGATTTTTTAGCATTACGTAGTTAGCTTTTTTGACACATTGTACTCAATTTCACATAGTCTAGGGTAGCTGCACAAATGCAGAAGTACCTCATGTTTTAATAAAAAAAAGTACATTTTATCCAGGTAAATTTGTGTTTTATTTCTGCGGATTTCTGCAAATAAATTAATTCAATCAAATTGTTGCTGTCTTTCACAGAGTTTACTTCACTAAATTTGTGTTTTTTTTTCTGCGGAGTAGTAGCTAATAAATTAATAAATTCTAACTAAACACCAGAGATTGATGGGATGCTACCAACATTAGTTGTATATATTTTTCCTCTAAGTAAGAGAATCATTGAACTTATAAAATAAAAAATAAAACAAAAAAAAGATATATTGCACTCTCTCTCCTATTGCACATTATATTCTAGTATAATGGTTGGATATATTATCATTGACTAGTGTTGAATTAAATAGGGAACAACCTAGTTCCAATTAATTACTGTGCCAACCTGCATTATGGTAGGATATATTACCATTGACTGGTGTTGTACTGAATAGAGGACAACCTAGTCTCATTTAATTATTGCGCAGACCCTTAAATAGGTAGGGACTAATAACAACACGGGTTGTGTTGTACTTATACCTTTATATTATATTACCATACACCATTATATAATCTTATATATTTACTATAGAATCATATCACCTTTAAGTGTTACGAAGTGTTACTAACCACCCCCCCCCCCCACCCAATAGCGATTATGATGAGCTAACCTAAGGGATTCCAACAGTGACACTAATTTTACTCAAGGTAATCTGTGTATACTAATATAAAATTAACAATTAATTGGCCAACCTTCACAAGCGGTAGGATTGTAACCTAGTGACTGTAAATTAACCACCCTAGGCTACTACTATTTCCTGCTCAGTACATATGAGCAAATACCCCAGTTATTTTCACTTAGAAGTTATGGGGCCAACTAAACTCAACTAATCAGCCACCATGGCTGATCCACAGAAACAAAACGTGCTCTAGCTGTACTTAAAGGTCACCTGACAAGACAACTCAGTAAATGTGAGGATTTGTCACAAGAGTCTCCAGTTGATTATCACCAGCTGGAAATCTCACTATGGGTGGCTGATAACAAATTCGATCAAGTAAGAAGACTGGCTGAGTTTGACCAAAATGAGCACCTAGCCAGTGACACAACAGCTGATGACATGGAGCAAATCATGTCTGACCTGGCCACCTATGAGAATGACACTCATGCCAGGTTGGATCCCTTACTCAGGAGAGTTGCTCAACATAAGACAGCACCAACTATAATAGTGTCCCAATCCAGGGCAGCACAGTCAGATGCACGATTATCACCTCTAGACATACCAACCTTTGCTTGACTAGACGAAGAAAATTGGGACACTTTCTGGATGTATTTTGACACCCACATCAATTTCAAGACATCGATACCAAAGGTGACAATGTTCACCTACTTTCAAAACCTCCTCAAAGGGGAAGCCAAGAATGTCATAGCCAATCTGTCCCCATGATGCCATGGGGCCTCGTAGCCTGGTGGATAGCACACAGACTCGTAATTCTGTGGCGCGGGTTCGATTCCCGCACGAGGCAGAAACAAATGGGCAAAGTTTCTTTCACCCTGAATGCCCCTGTTACCTAGCAGTAAATAGGTACCTGGGAGTAAGTCAGCTGTCACGGGCTGCTTCCTGGGGGTGGAGGCCTGGTCGAGGACCGGGCCACGGGGACACTAAAGCCCCGAAATCATCTCAAGATAACCTCCCTGAACAACCTAGTCTAAACAATGCCTGGACATATAAACAACCTGAACAACTTAGTCTAAACAATGCCTGGACATATAAACAACCTGAACAACTTAGTCTAAACAATGCCTGGACATATAAACAATACCTGGACAGTTGTCCACAGGGACAACCTATACTGAGAGGCTACCTTGGTGGTTGAATCATACTCAGCTGCCAACAAATCATTTCATTGCACTAAGTTAATTAAGGACTCAGGTGTTGTGCTTAAATAGACAACCTGAGCACTCGAAATTCGACCACGTAATTATCCAACAACAAATCGAAAATAAAATCATCGAGGTTGTAACCAATGCAGCACCACGCAGTATTGAAAGCCTCAGTTACTACACAACTGAGGATAGTCTTTAACTGCAGTGCTAAGTCCAAAGAAAAAGAGTGTCTCGTTGAATGATTGCCTTTAAACTGGCCCTAGCCTAACACAAAGCCTTTACATTGTGCTCTTAAAGTTCCGGACAGAAATTTAATTATACGCGGCTGACATAAACAAGGTATTCCTTAGGGTAGGCCTCCAAGAGGAGGATAGGGAACTGCACAAAGTACCTTTGGATCAAGGATCTCAGTGATCCAAATAGTGATTTAATCACTTACAGATTTGGGTCAGTCCTATTTGGAGGAACTTTTTCAACTTTTGTGCTTCAAGCTACTTTAGACATGCACTTGAAGAAGTCTAATAGCCCCTACAAAATTCTCATTATTAACAATCTCTATGTGGACAATTTACAAGGAACAACTATCAGCGAATATGAACTGCTAACAATATGCAATGAAGCCAATCGAGAGTTGTTGGGAGCCAATATGCCTCTCCATTCGTGGGCTTCAAATAACCCAAATTTAAATGAACTCATTGAATCAGAGTTTCCCAACTACAAGTTCTTCAGAAAATGAAGGTAATAGAAGTCGAATGGGAAATATCAACTGATCAATTAACAATTAAATCTGTGGAAATATTAACCACCAACCTAACTATGAGAAAACTGCTCTCCCAATTAAGCAAACCCTTCGACCCTCTAAGGACTATTAAGTCCACTATCAAGGGCAAGTTATTGATGCAGGAATGCTGGATGGAGAAAATAGGCTGGGATGAACCGCTGACTCATATATTATAAGAAAAGTGGCAGGGGTTAGTGTTACAATCCCTTAGTACATATGGGTATGGTTCATGTGACTTGCAGTCGTAAATTAATAATAATAGAGGCCTTGCCAATATCAATATTCTAAGGGTAAAAGAAACGACTGCTCCACAGTACATCAATATACTTCATGAAAGAGTAACAAATAACAGAAACACAAATAAACATGAAAGTAAAGCACTCGGAATATCCAGAAATAATTATAAATCACAATGAGGTGAAATAACACCTAAAAAGCACTGATTAAAAACTTAAAGTATACAGGGAAATATGGTATGCAAATTATGGTCAAAACAAAGAATTAGCTATGTTAATTGAGCAGAAACAGGCTCCAAAAATTTATCCCATATCTTCAGATCCACTCCAGTCAGCTTCATCCACACAACTGGCTATGCAAGCTGCCTGCCTCGGTGGCATCTACAGGCTATGCAAGCTGCCTGCCTCAGTGGCATCTACACAATACCAACTGAATACACTCAAGAATACTCTCAGATACTCTGCTATCTGAGAGTAATACTTATGAAAATATTTATAAATACTATAATATACATTAAACACTACAAAGGTGTAATTAAAAAAAATGTACATCAAGAACACTGAATATTTATAGGGGTGAATCAGTGTCGCTATGTTGGATACACTGCACGCATCATTGGAACCTCCAAACATGGTCATTTCAAGTTCAAGTATGTTTATTGAGACAAGTAAGAAATACATCTCAAAGGGATAGAGCAGCTTAGGCTATTTCTACCCCCCTAGGAACATGGTCATTTCCCCATGAGACGCCACTGTCTTCCCCATATGAATAAACATGCAATAATAACAGACAAATAAGTCCTACAAGCACACTACAGCATACTATAGTTAACTCAAATCATATATACTAGAAAACAAATGGACATAATGTTAATCTTCCAATTACTGAGGAAAGAACATATGAACATAAATCTTTATCATGATAAATGTCAGAATCAAGCACTATTGATTCATAACAGTGAAAGACATAAACGCCCTAGCGTATGTTAAGTTCTGTCGAACTTAAAACAAAAATAAAAACACAACAAAATAAACAAAATTACTTGCATATGTTCTGTGACGCCTTAGGACGTGCTTACGGCATTGCAGCACACCTAGTAACAAATGAGTGTCGTCGCTACCCTGGTGCGAGGTAGATGTGTAGGCCTACCTCCTACTTGGATTTACTTCAAAATGGGTACTGGCGGCTCTAAGGCGTCCACAACCTAGTAGTGATATATATCATCTAGTTACTGGAAGCTTTCACCTAGGTTTCAAAGTGGTGAGCAGTGTGATTTGACCAGATATCCGGACAAACAATGACTCTGTCAGCTCCTCTCAGACCTAGCTAGAAGCAGGACGTACAGGACCTTGGGTGCTGATATTTATTCTACCTCAAGTAATAATACCAAGAAGTACATGTGTGTTACTCCAAGACCCGAAGCAAGACCTACACAAAAGGAAGTAACAATACAATCAAAAAGGAAAGAGGAACGCACAATACTGGTGTGCAGTGAGAGATATCTTTCAACCAAAACCTCCCCTCGTGTGCCTCTCACGACTCCATAGCAAGATCAAGCCACCTACCACAGCTACACTTGTTTTCATCGATATTCTTACTAGTCCAGGGTCCTACCATCAACTATTGCACTAGGTCAACGTCTCCAAGTAAGGCAGTTATTTTCAACAAAAACATTACTTTATCCAGGTAGGAGGAGAGGCCAGCTTCCCCCAGCAATTTTGAATTTCAAACGTCCAGTGACGCTGCAGCCTACTCGCCAAGAAGATTTTCGTTGGTGCTCCCTAGCTACTGTTATCATCGAGAAGTGTATACTCCAGCATCTTTTGCATTGTACTGCTCACTGGATGGAGTATTTTCTACATTTCATCATTCATCTGTACTCTTCGTTTTTGCAATCGTCGCCCTCCCATGACGTCACAGCAGTCCATGATGTCTCCAGACTGGACATCTGCCCAGCTTCAGGAAACCGACGCCAGGATCGCCTCCGGATGTAAACAACGCCGCCACTCACTCCCCTCTCTCCACACGACTCCTCGTCTTCGTTCTTCACATTAGCCAAAGTTGTTCTGAGTACACCACAGTCCGTAGCTAAGTAAACTATAGCTGGTACTCTGTGCTATACAATAATTGCGATTTAATAAGGAAATAACCCTGTATATCAAAAATTCTTTCCTCCAGTGACTTGATAAGAGGGATTAGCTGCCCATTCCTCACTCTCAGTTCCTTTTTTGTGGTGTTTGGTGCTACAAGTTCCATTGTTTATTAGTAATATGTTAAGTGATTCCAAGTACATTCTGGTGCAGTGTATTAAGTATAAATAATAATTGTTTTTCAGCAGTTTAAGTGCATTATAGACAAATTTTATATGTTTTCCCCCAGACCTTAATCTGAAGTTTTCTTTCAGCATTTTATATTAAATGTTACAGTATCTGTGTTTATAGTGCTATATAAGTTTATTATTAGCTAATTAATGCAGTTGCTATAACATTGCAGAATAATCTTGAATTCTTTCCACAGGGCTTTTTTTATTATTTACACATTTACAAAAAGTTAATTTGTTTTAAATTCTTGATGCCTTATTGCTACATGTTCTGCATTAAAGTAATTCTTTTGTGTATATTTTTCTACATTTTATCCATTATTAAGTATCATATTATACTACATGTTGAGTGTTGAATACTTGTTTAATTATTTTCATGAAATTTACATTTCTCACTTTTATGATAAAATTTACTATGCTTTACCTGATCCAATTAATTTACATAACTCCAGTTTCAAGTCATGTGCATACCAGATTGCATATTTAATTTACAATTTTGCTGATTCATATATTTTGTGTGTATGTGTGAGGGGTGGAGGCTGCTGGACTACCACGGTTCTCCCTCACCATGACCAGTGACACTGTCACCCCACCACGCAGTGATGGGTTTGTGCAGGTGTTAAGTAAAAAAACAGACAAGGAAACAAGGGAAACAAAAGCCTGGTGAACAACAGGGTTGACGACGTCCAATAGCACCAAGGGGCGAGTTCACACGTCTGACGTTCCCTGAAGGCACGAGTGTGGCGGACAAGATAGTGTGGAGCAAGAAACTGAACTAGGTGTACCCACCTGGCCCTGCAGGCATGCTACTTCCACATAACATACACATGCTCCCCATATGTGTATGTTTCAAGAAAGAAACAGGATGTTGTACATGCTCTGCTACAAGGGAAAATAGGTAATGTAAAGCTCTCCCTTCTAGATAATCCATCACAAAACAAGACGATGGGTGAATACCTAGTCTACAGATACAATCACGTGTATCCACTGGACTGAGCCTATGAATTAGACAAGGTACACAAAGCAAGAAGATTGAACAAGAATGGAAAGCCTACCGATCAAATAGTCATAGTCTGGAAGAAGACTGAACCGCTACCTGATGTGGGAACCGACCTGTGAGATTTATATTTATTTAATTTATATGAATTTATATAGAATTTATATATACGTTAATTTATATATTTCGATAGCAATTGGTATGATGTTAAGTGGACTGTATTTCTGCAATAATCTCACAAATCGATCCTTACACATTAGGGGGGTTTATATTAAATTTGTATATGTGCAGCCAATCAAACTACAGTATTAAACTACATATACAAGTAAATAAATTGGAGGTGCCTTATCTTATTGTTCAGCAGGATTAGTCACCAGATATAACTGGGATGTAGACACCAAATTATCCTCGTGTGAGGCTAGCTTCCTACACTCAAGTAACTGATTTACCAAGTCTTGCTTCCTCTTCTTGTTCCTGTCAAAGGGTGCTAGCTGTAAAGCCGGAATCCTAATATATGACAGCTATATCAGAGAAAACACTGTATATTAAATAATAAGGACCAAGGTTTAATTACCTTTATTAAGAGGCTGTTTGCATCCTAACCGGTTCGCTCTTATCTACCAAACATTAACTGGCAAGAAATGATTAGATAAATGGGTTTCGGTAGAACACTTCCCTTGTTTATGTTGACAGTGTGTTGATGATGGTAGAACACTTTGATCTCCATAACACTTCGTCCAAGAGAAATTATAGGAGTTGAATTTGCTCCCCTGCGCCTCTGGTCTTAAAAAACAATGGCTGACCTCTCCCTACTGACTGATGCCTTGGCTCTCCTTGTCCAATGTCAGTAAGTGATAGAAGGGTCACATTTACTTTATTTTGATACTGATAATTAAGTTAACAAAAATGAGATGTTTTTATAATGGTAAAAGTCCAAAGACATATGTATTTAAGAATAATTCCCAACAGAATAGCTGGTGAATTTATAGTACTATGTGGCAATGATATCCCTTTTTCTATTGACGGAAAATTCCACTACAAGCTACATTTTCTATGGGTACCTTGTATACAACACAGCAGCAATATTATCTGCAAATTGTATGTAATATTATTAAATGGTGTCGGATTTTCCGACACCTGACAGGTATTGGTTTGCTGGGTTATATGCGCGCCCCAACACGTTCAGGTTGTGGGAGCCTGACCCTGTGGAGTGTTACAAGTGCTGCGGCAGTGGCCACATAGCTAAGCACTGTCGGTGTCCCACACCCAAGTGTGCTCTCTGTTCCGGTCCTCATGCACTGAAGGACTGTCAGTATAAGAAGACCAGAAACCAAAGAAATCTGGAACAGGAGCAACAGAACATTGTAACAGAAGCAGGTCAACAACCTGAAACTGTGGCTCCGTCTAAATCGCCGCTGAAGTGTCTCAGATGTGGTACGGAAGGAGTAAACATCTGGCACTCAGACTGTCCCAAACGGCCAGCCTCCCTTGGCACAAGGAGGCAAGTGCCCAAGACTCAACAAGTGCCTACTGATGCCGGCTCTAGTACTGTTGACCCATCCCATAGTGGTGACAGTACCAGTAATGCCCCTGACAACACACAACAGCCTGAGACAACAGTTGAAGGACCGTTGGCAGCCTTGCAAGCGCAGGTAGCAGAAATGGCCGAAATTATAGAGACGCTACGAGGGGCTCCTTCACAAGAGATTCAGCAGCTTCCACACTGCTGTGTCACAGCGGTCGCCCGCACTGGTAAAGGTTCCTGCGGTGGTGGTGACGGCGACGGCAGTGGCAGCAGAGATGAGGCCGGCGACGTCGTCAGTCAACTCAGTGATGACAGCAGTGATAGTGACACAGAAACATTAACTGGAGAAGGAAGTCGACCTGCACCAACATATATGATTAACGAACCTAACGAAAGCGTTCAAGTCAAGTACCTGAGTGATAATATACTGCGTGACAGTGCTTATGTCATGGAACTTACAGAGAACATTCACTCACGGACCATCCCGAGTTCCTCAGTAATCAGGGGACTGCTGTCATCACCAGATGTTACTGACGACACCAAACACCAGGTGTCACTAATTAACACATTGTGGAAGTGGGACGAGGACAACAATGGGACTACCAATCCCAGGGAGGAACAACACCAAGACGATGGCTGTTGCTGACAGAAGGACCATTAGGTTTCTCAGTTGGGACATTCGTAGCATCAACAAAAGGTTTAATGATCTAATTGCACATGTTACCAGTAACAACATAGATATAATTGCTATATAGGAGCTCTACACGTCCAACATGATAAACAAAACCCCACCAACATCAGAGGGTATACATCCTATACTAACAGCAACGCCACAGGCCTACTGATTTACCGCACACTCTTGTGAGTACGTCACACAATGTACACACTTAGTACCATCACTTTCATGTACAAACTGCAGCAGGTCACTTCTCATTCCTCAACGTATATGCCAGAAGCCAGAAACTCAATGTAACATTTTTCCCAGATCTAGACAATCATGGGACAATATACATGGGAGATTTTAATGCTAAGCATATTGCGCTGGGAGACAGTACTAACAACGATAATGGATGCAAATTTATCAAATATGTTTATGTCAACAGATTAACTGTGTATACTACGGATACCCAAACTCATTTATTGGGAGGCTGACTTGAATATGAAATGGGTAGAAACCTTGTGCAAAATAGTATGGAATGTTCGTTGGTAAATCACTTGGTTAGTGATCACTATGCAGTTTCTGCTTCCTATGAAGTACAGTGTGATGTACCTAATAGACATCAGAGACGGAAAATGAATATTCCATATGGTTTGCATGACCACTTTATTAATTGTATGTCAAAATGGTATCAAGATTACACAATAACGAATGTACAGACCTTCACCAGAGATCTCGTTGATACAATTACTACCTACTACGACACATGGGCGTGTTGGGGAACAAACCGTAAGCCTAGCAGAGCACCTACCACCTACCACCACCCAAGCTGGTCCTTGACCCCGTATTTGTTAAAGAACATGAACGAGTAAAGCAGCTTGGAGATACATACGAAAGAACCAAAGCACAAGGTGACTTGCATGCATTTCTTGTCGCAAATAGAGAGGTGAGAAACATGAGCAACGTTATACATAATAAACATTGGGAAGAGTTCCTACAAAGTATAATTGAGCAAACAACACTTGTTGAAGTTTGGGAAAAGATACGAAAAATCTCTAGAAGCAACCCAACCAAACCACTGCACCACAGCCCACTAGAACAAGCAAACATTCTCCTTGATCAGTGGGCACCAACATCAAGCTACAACTCACTCCCAATTAACATACACCACAAACTTAATGAAACACGCCCCAACAGACAACGAACCATCTATCTTGCCTGTACAGCTATTGACGTATCTGATATTAATGATGTAACTGAATGGAATTAAATCATGCACTAAAGATGGGCAAATCAACTGCTACTGGAGAGGACGGTATTACTTACACTCTACTGAGATAAGTCTCACAAGTACCAGGTAATCCACTTTTAGTGTTGTACAGAATGAGTTTTAAGTGAAGAAGTATTACCTGACGCTTGGACAAAGAGTGTCATTGTTCCCATCCCCAAATCACACTTAGCTAATTATAGACCCATATCTCTAACATCGTGTGTCTGTAAAGTGCTTGAACGCATTGCCCTTAACCGACTGATGTATCGTATACAGGGGCATTTGTCACACCAACTGTTTGAATTTATGCCTGGGCTCAGTACACAGCACTGTTTTGCTGAATACTTCGCTCATATTGAAACTTCCCCTCAAGCAGTCTTCATCGACCTAGCTGCAGCTTTTGATACAGCAAACAGGGAAATTATAGTAGAACAGCTTGCTGAGCTAGGAATACAAGGAAAATTATTGAAATGGATAAAGGAATATTTGTCTAATCGAACAGCATATGTTTTGTTTAGTGGCGTTAAAAGCACAGAGAGCAAACACTTTGAACTGGGAACTCCACAAGGAGAGGTCCTCAGTCCCTTGTTGTTCAACGTTCTGATGCATAAACTTATTCAAGATCTCCCAACTAATAATGAAAACACTGTCATTTGTTATGCTGATGATATATGTTTATAGGCTGCCTCTGAACCTAAAATGCAAGTTTTGCTCGATGCTTTTGCTACTAGAGTTGAGGAATGTGGCCTACTTATCTCTGTACAGAAAACTCGTGCCCTCATTCCATGTGGTATTCCACCAGCCAATTATCATATAGATGGGCGAGTACTTGAGAACTGCGAGTCTTACAGGTACCTTGGTGTCCCCCATTAACGACCCTGGGTACCTTTCTTCACTCAAGAGGAGACTCTGGGAGAGATTAAAGCCCTTGAGGGTCCTTGTTGGTGTCAGTCATGGAATTAACGTGAGACTTGCTAGAATGTTTTATGTATCATTTATACGCTCTGTGACTGACTACAATGCTCTACATCTCACACTGTATACAGACAAAGAGCTGAAATCTCTTGAAACCTTGCAAAATGAAGGTATGCGTCTCATCCTTGGGGCTCCAAAGTTCACGAGAATAGTTAATATGAGAGCAGAGTCAAAATTACCTACCATAAGTGAAAGAATTTTGTCCATTAGCACAGTTTTCGGCGTGAAGGCGTTGAGTAGATCTCTGCAACACATGAAGTTTCAAGCAAAACTTCCTATATGCTACACTCACCTGAGGTCCATAGAAGAAGAGCGAAATCTGATTATGCGTTTTGGTTCTACAAGGCAGCCAATTCCATCAAAATCTTAAATATGTACCCAACTCAATTAATGATTAATGAACAATTACTCCATGGGATTGTTGTTGTTGTTGTTTTAGCTTCTGTTGTTGCAGTTGTTTGTTTTTTTCTACAATTAATAAAAGATTTTTCATTATCACCGGTGCTGTAGATTCCTCCTTTTGAGGAGAAATAGGCCATCGACTCAAGACTTTCTGTTTCTTCTTCCTCTTGTTTTTCTCTTTTTCTTAACATGTTAGTGTCAAATGTATTATTATGCATTGTTACTGTTTTAATTATTTTTAACTACTTTAAATTTTATTGTATTTATAAATACATTCTTTCATGTTCAACTCATTTTCTTGGAAAAACGTTGTTATGGCCCTACTGGGACGCAACTGGGTTCTTTTCTGGTGTTATTAGAATTTGGGAATCCGGCCCCAAGTTAGTAGAGGCTTTCAAGGGATGTGTTCCGTAACGCCAGTTAAATTAAAGGGGGAGGGATACAAATGCTCTGATTTATATATATATTTTCACCACCACCATAAATAAATAAATACCAGTTGCACACGGTTTTATCATACACGATTATGTACAATGACTTGTCTTCCTCCGAAGACACAGGATGCTCCACGGTGCGCACTTTGGGTAGCCCTGGTTCCTTCCTCCATGGCCCACGATGAATCCTTTATGATTCTCTCGGCGAATCTACCCTGGCCACAGGCCAGCCAAATCACAGTCCCATTGGGTCCTCTGTTGTGGAGGCCTTCAACCACAATCCAGCCTGTAGCTGGCAGGTTCTCATCAGCTCCACTGTATAGGCCACTCCACGACCGATACTAGGGTTGCGTGCCCTAGGCAGGAGCCTCGTGTGATCCCGCTGATCACCTTCCTCTCTAAGCACCACAGTGGCTAGTCTCTTCCATCAGCCAGCCCCGGATAAGGCGATTCCTGATACTGCCACATTACAGGCAGGCTAACACTCTCAGCAGAGTTCGTCCGGGGGTGACTCACGGCTTCTTCAGAGCAAACTCGTGGAGAGACCTTGGCTGCCTTGGGTAGACTGATCCATTGTCCAATACAGCAGTCCCAGGTCGACTCTGTAATCAGACACGTCATTAGTTCTAGGGACGCTCTAGGGCACCTCACTTACAGGCTTAGACACAAACGTCCACCTATCCACTCCATAGATGGCATTGCTGTCTAAGCGCCACCTCACCAGAGGTCAGCGGCGGCTATGTTATGAGCTGATTAAGACGGGAATCCAGCACCTGTGGCCGGTATATCCCGTCCTCACTAGTTGGCATTGTCCATTTGGAGGGGGTTTCGGGAGTGGACTCACAGATGGCGTTGTCGTCACTGCTTCGTGCTCCGACGATGGACTCGGGTCCGTAACACCTCCCTACCAAAAAAATTTGGTTTGGGTTTCTATAAAAGAGAAGACAAACCAAATTAATACGTGGGTACAACTCCAAACGGACTCACGTAAACAATGGACTGGAGTGGCGAGGATGTCTTTTCCGAAAAACTGTCCCAATGAAAGACTCTGGCACAAGAAAAACTTGAAGATGGTAGGCAATGACCTGCCTGACGTGCCTTCATACCTTCACTAAGATGGCAAGCAGGGGCATAATCATCTTACATGTCTCGAGTAAGAATCGGTACAGACGCGATCTGGGGTGAATTGACACTTCCCTGTGTCGTGGCACCGTTGATGGCTGATCACAGATGGCATTTCTTGTACCGATCTGGTAGTCCTCAGGGAGACAGGAACCTGGAATACAGGGGTCTGATAATTTAGAGTAACAGCGATAGTTGTTAATTCGGTACTTACAGCATAACCGTCTACTAGGCCCACACCTAGTCCCAACAGAGCTGCTTGTACATCGAAGATGGTGTCTGCTCTGCCACCGTCAGGTCGACCAACGTTCCGCATAACGCTGAATCCAGGCTCGGCAATCACGCGGGGGCTGTCAACCTGTCGGAAACAGTCACTCATAATATCACATCTCATACCTCCTGTATCCACCATCACCTTCCAGGTCCCTTCTTCGACTGCTACACTCACAGTGCACGTCTCTAATCCCTGGGATCTCTTCGCGATGTTCATGGGAGCCATCATCTGTCGGGTCGTCCACTGGTCCTTACTGAGAACACACACGAAAATAAAAAATACCACTAAGAAACATTTGGTTAACTTTGGGATAAGTTTCATGAGCCTGTAATGTCCATAGCCGGCCATATCCCTTAGCCTGGTTTGGACCGAAGAGGGCACTAGAACCTTCGCACATACCTCTGATGTCTGGGGAATCTCTGGCCGGTTCAGGATACATTGTACTTTGCCATACCGCAAGTACTCATTCGCCTTCACTCCAGACTCTTGGGTATCCATGGGTTCTTGTACACGAGGCCTCTCTTCTCGCTCAGTCGCTTCTGCCACCATAACCTCATGCTTCTTGTCGGGAGAAGAATCAGGAGACTTTGCTAGAATGCTCTCGATCTGTTGGTGAGAGGAAGGATTAAACATGTTATCTAATTCCATGTCTATCTGTACCTGGATATTACCAATGCCTGCTGTTACCTCAGACCCTCTTGCTGTTTCGGCTGACTCTTCCACAATCTTGGGATGATTGTTGTTCCAATCTGTCACCAAGTCGTTGGCTAGCATCACGTCAATCCCAGCTATAGTCAAGGTATCAACTACTGCCAACGCACATGTGCCGCTGAAGTTAGGCGAGTCTAGATGTACCGGCACTAAGGGGGCAACGTACCGCGTCATAGGAAACCCAACCAGGACAACCTTTTGTCACCCGTCCACACTCACTCCCTCGGGTAACGTGTTTCTCACGATCAGGGACTGGGCTGCTCCAGTATCTCTGAGCACTACAACTGATCTTTCAGTGTGATCACTCGATACATACCCGCCTGAAGTGTGAGGGGCAAACAATCTTGGTCCTTCCTGACTAGTCATAGACTGGCTTCCTACTGGTGGTGTCACACAGCCCATCAACATCACCTCCCTACGTGGGCCGCTACCTCTTCTGCCTCGGCACATAGCAGCAACGTGCCCTTTCTGCCCACAAGTCCAACACACCACATTCCTCCTCGGACTACGGTGTTTCGGACTGTTAGGACTGATCCTTCGAGGGCTACTTGGGGGCGTCTTCATAGCGCTTTGTGGGACGGGTCTCTCCTCTTCTTGACGAGGTTTGCCAAACAGGCGTGGCTAATTCCTCGGGACATACTTAGTGGAAGACTTATGCGTTAAGATAAACAAGAATGTAACAACTCTTGTATATATCTCAAAAAAAAAAAAAAAAAAAGATGTACTCCTCAGCCATGGTGGCTGCCGCACTTAAGGTCTCTACCTGTTGTTCCTCTAAGTACATCTTTAGATCTCCAGACAGACAGTCTTTGAAGTCCTCTAACAGTATGAGCTGCTCGAGGTCTTCTTTGGTCTCCACCTTCTGAGAGGCACACCATTCTTGGAAAAGCCTTTCCTTGATGGTCGCAAACTCGGTGAACGTGTGCTCTGAGGTCTTTTTCAGGTTCCTGAACTTCTGCCTGTAAACCTCAGGTACCAATTGGTACGCCATGAGCACTACCTTCTTCACCTTGTCGTAATCGCAGGAGTCATCAAGGGACAACGTGGAGTAGGCGATTTGGGCTTTCCCAGTCAAGACGGACTGTATCATGATGGCCCAATTCTCCTTTGGGCACTCCAAAGAGGCTGCGACTTTCTCGAAGGCTGCGAAGAACTTCGAAACTTCCTTCTCGTTGAACTTCGGGACCATTTTGATGTTCCTTACCGGATCGAAACTACTTGTGTTCGTTGTTTGCCTCACACCACCTAATTGCAATACTTCTAGCTCATGTTGTCTCTCTTTTTCCTTTTCTTATCTCTCTCGCTCTTCTCTTTCTCTTTCTCGGTCTTCTCTCTCTCATTTCTCTTCTCTTTCTCCCTCTTCTCTTTCTCGTTTCTCTTCTCTTTCTCGCTCTTCTCTTTCTCGTTTCTGTTCCCTTTCTCGCTCTTCTCTTTCTTCTCTCTCTCGTTTCTCTTCTCTTTCCCTTTCTCTTTCTCGCTCTTCTTTTCTTTCTTCTAATTCTAAACGCCTCATCTCCATTTCTTTTTCTTGTCTCTCTCTTTCCATTTCTAATTTCTTCCATTTTATCTCGCGATTTATTTCCAAGGCACGCAGTTTGACAGTTAGAAAGCTTATATTCAGCTCACCTGCATCACTGTCAATGTCACTGCCTTTATCTTCCTTTTCAGTGGAAGCTACTTCCTCACTTTCTTTTGTATTTTGTGCCTCGCTTTCCTGTTTCTCCTCGACCTTCAAATGCTTGTGAACCTTGGACAAGATCTCCACACGGGAATCACTGGCACGTATCTTTATCTCCAGATAGGCACTCACTAGTACAAGTTCTTGTTTTCCCAGATATTTTAATCTAGCATGACAGTCCTCCTTGTTCAGAAAGGCCTGAACATCGTCCAGATCGTCGATGGTCACCTTTTCTGCCATTGTCACTTAGATGGAGCACTAGCACTTAACACACCGCTTCACTGTACTACGCCAATGTTGCACGTAATCACACCGGGCACTGCACTACAATATTGTACTAAATCACACTGAGCACCGCACAGGACGCACAACGTCCAAATAACTATAAACAGGGGGAATTATTTACAGGGGATTGCGCTACATCACCACCCCTGTCAAACATACTTGACAAAGGGTCGGATCCCGCTGGGGATGCCAATTACGTTACGGCCCTACTGGGACACAACCGGGTTCTTTTCTGGTGTTATTAGAATTTGGGAATCCGGCCCCAAATTAGTAGAGGCTTTCAAGGGATGTGTTCCGTAACGCAAGATAAATTAAAGGGGGAGGGATACAAATGCTCTGATTTATATATATATTTTCACCACCACCATAAATAAATAAATACCAGTTGCACACGGGGTTTATCATACACGATTATGTACAATGACTTGTCTTCCTCTGAAGACACAGGATGCTCCACGGTGCGCACTTTGGGTAGCCCTGGTTCCTTCCTCCGTGGCCCACGATGAATCCTCTATGATTCTCTCGGCGAATCTACCCTGGCCACAGGCCAGCCAAATCACAGTCCCACTGGGTGCTCCATCGTGGAGGCCTTCAACCACAATCCAGCCTGTAGCTGGCAGGTTCCGATCAGCTCCGCTGTATAGGCCACTCCACGACCGATACTAGGGTTGCGAGCCCTAGGCAGGAGCCTCGCGTGATCCCGCTGATCACCCTCCTCTCTAAGCACCACAGTGGCTAGTCTCTTCCACCAGCCAGCTCCGGATAAGGCGATTCCTGATACTGCCACGCCACAGGCAGGCTAACACTCAGCAGAGTTCGTCCGGGGGTGACTCACGGCTTCTTCAGAGCAAACTCGTGGAGAGACCTTGGCTGCCTTGGCTAGACTGATCCATTGTCCAATACAGCAGTCCCAGGTCGACTCTGTAATCACACACGTCATTAGTACTAGGGACGCTCTAGGGCACCTCACTTACAGGCTTAGACACAAACGTCCACCTATCCACTCCATAGATGGGGTTGCTGTCTAAGCGCCACCTCACCAGAGGTCAGCAGCTGCTATGTTATGAGCTGATTAAGACGGGAATCCAATACCTGTGGCCGGTATATCCCGTCCTCACTAGATGGCGTTGTCCATTTGGAGGGGGTTTCGGGAGCGGACTCACAGATGGCGTTGTCGTCACTGCTCCATGCTCCAACGATGGACTCGGGTCCGTAACAAACGTCTCAAATATCTTCATCTTGTTGTGTAATTCTTATAAATTTTGGGGGCCTCCCAATGTCGAATGAGAGACTTAGATGACACCAGCAGCGGAGACGGAGGTAAAATTGTATTATTTTTCAAAAATAATAATAATAATAAATCTGATGGCCAGCTTATCAGCTACGGATATTTTAAAATTACGCGAGGAACAGAAACGGCAAAATGTCAATATGCATTTGCTAGACTTGTACAATCCAAGAAATGATGGAACTGGAAACAAGGACCTGGATGAGTTTTTGCTGGTATATGATTCAATGTTATATAAGTTTATTGTATATATAAAAGAATTCAAATCTAAATTAGGTAGTAATATTGCTATTATTGAAAAATATAACGAACAGTGCTTATCATGTTCCCCTCAATATATATTAGGACATTACCTTTTGGGTGATACAAGTATTAATAGATATTATCAAGAATATCTGCGGAAACTAGGTGATATTGGTGAGGCTAGTTTTGCCCTAGGTAATATGGTAACCCCTAATTTGGATTATACGATGTGGATCAGGTCTAAAGATTTACAACTCAATCGTATATTTATTGGTCAAGCATATCTGACAGTATCACAAATGCGTCAATAAATAAGTCAGTCACCATACCGAGTTCATCAAATATTAGGTTTCAGTGATGTTACCACACTTTCGAAATTTGAAAAACTGGTTAACCAGGAAAATGCTGCTCAATTCTTTGATTTTATTCCATTTCTTCGTAACCCTCAAACTGTTCTTGAAAAAGACATGGTATATATTACCGAAAAAATAGTATATTGTAAAAATTAATAAAAAAAGAAAAGAAAATGTTTAATAAAAAATAGTTTATAACTTTTTGGAGCCAAACTTTTGATTTTTATTCTAGTGTGTTGAGAATAATAATAATATTGAAGGAATTTGCTTCTGATTAACTCTTAATTGCTTACTTCTCTTTTTTTTTATTTGTCTTTGATTTTACTATTTGACCTCCCTTCAAAGTCGACATAGTCATGAAAAGCTTGTCTAAGTATCGCTGAGTCGCATCAGCTCATATGCGCTTGGGGTTTGGTTCTCCTGGTCGTTTTCTTGCAGGGAACTGGTGAGTTCCCTTTGATCAGATGGTGTATATTCCCATTTCCATTCGTTCTGACCCACTACCATCGCTACCAACATCACCACCCCATATTTGAGGATAATACCACCAGTATCATCCTCAATATTCTCATAAATAGTTATTCTTCTCAATATTTTCAATAATCTTTTCAGTCTCTTAACAACTACCCAGTTGAAGTAGCTTCCAGGCCCTACCTGGGAAATAATAATGTTTTTCAATTAATAGTTGTAATTTTCTATCAGTTATAATAAATTTGAATTATAGCAAACACCTTGTATTCAGTAAGCCAAAAAAACAATCAAACATCTAATATTTTTACTGTTGGTAATTTATAATTTAGATCGTTAGGTAAGATTCATGAAAATGCTTTATATATCCTCTGGACATTATGGGTCATCATTAGTTATCTCTTTGATTACTAACGCTGGTACCATCTACATCCTGCTATGTCACCTTTCGTTGTTTCTACACAAATGCACTCTACTTTCATAAATAAATACGTAACAAATATATGATGCTTAATTGCCCCAAGTAGATATATGGCCTTTGAACCCAGTATAACATTCCATTTAGAGATTGAACCTGGCAATGTATTTCTTAACCCACCCCACTTAATTATGTACTGTAACTCCACATTACTAAACTCAAAGGCAAGATCAACAATATTTCTTTCAAAGTTGAAATAACTTTTAACACACAATGTTGACCGAGTATGTGATAAAAATTATATATCATGTGTGTATATAATTAACTCATTTCTTCTTGTTTACTTTTTTAAAGAAAGCATAGTATATATATTTATATATTCACTTAAATATAACTGCATAACATTTTATTTTAGAGATTGAGACTTTCGCTATATATTTTTGAACCAACCTTATGAATAACCCCCTCAAAAAATGATGGGTATAATTTCTTTTCTGTTACTAATGCACTTATTTATATGTATGGTAATTATTGGAGGCGAGACAATACAAAGAAAAATAAAGTTATTTTACTATGGTATAACCAGACCAAAAAATATATCATCATTAGAATGGTACATTGATCAGGCTGAAAATGATGATGTGTTAGATAATAATCCCTTATTAATTTTATCAACATTTGGACACCATCAGGATGACAATCATCATCAAGCCTGTAAAGTGTGGGAAGGTATGAAACTAAATCAGTGTTGTTTATTTTTACCGTCTCCCCTTATATTCTAAAGAAGGTAATGAAATATTACCAGCCAGTGCCTCCTGGCAGGACGGATATTGGTTTGAAATATCTCCTACTACTCCCACAATAATACCTACAGTTCCAGTACGTCCAACCACATTAGGTAAATTAATATGGCAAGATTACCATTTTATATGTGAGTGAACAACTCGTGGAATATTTAGTGGAAAGCATTGTGATCAACCCACGATTAAACTTATTCGGGATAATGGATGTAGAAAAGTTGGACGGATTCATGATCTGAATATTATAGACATATCTAAATTTAATCCAGTCAAAGAAGGCATATGTGTGGAATGTTCTGCTCCCGAAACGGTACCGAACATAGAAGGAATGGAACCTTCTTGTATCCATATTCACCTTAATTCTTCATATCAAAACTCCACTTAGTAGTAGTAGTTAGTAACCCCTTTTATAAAACAAATGTTCCTTCCGATACCAAGGCACCTTGTGTGTACGACACATTGAATCCAAATAACCAGAATGAACTTTATAAATATGTAGGGGGATAGGGATGCTCATGTGACTATTACAGTGGCTACGTTGAGGCTCTAATTCCTACATTGGTTGGCCTGTTTCGTGAAACAAATTTGATTAGTAATGCCTGTGTGAAAATTGGCCATAACACCAAAGAGCCTCATCGAGTTGATTTGGCTTATTAAACGCTGGAGAATGGTGGCAAACCTTTACAGACTCACACTTACTATGAACTCGAACCCCTTTTCTAATCTCTGATGTCTCAAGCCAAGTCAAAATTAAAGACTGATGTGGAATTTATTATAGATCAACTATCTATAACAAAGCTGCACACTTGTGATTGAATGAATCGTAAAATTAAGGCCGATCCACACAAAAAGCTCTTGCGTTTGAGACATGATGAACGAGGAGATGACTAGCCTGTTGTTTATAAGACGAATGTGATTAATCATTATTGGCGCTGTCAGGAAACTTATCCCCTTTATGCCTATCGATTAGCAGTTAGTCCGGGATATGAAGCTAAACATTTTTATGAGACGACTGATGATCGTCAACTTTCTAATGCTATTTGGGGCCATCCGATTGTATTCAGTCTTTACTCAGATAGTATTTGGCATGAACTTACCACCCTTAATCCCTTAGGTGTAACTGAGGGATGATATTTTGGTTTAACTATGCTCACTCAACCAGGCCATAAAGTTCGATTAGATGCACATGGACAATTTAGGAACCCGGGAGAGGTTGCACCTAATGTGGTACCTCCTGATTATCATGATTTAATTGACCCCCGGCAACCTATTGCTCATCCTGGTATATTATATATTACATATGTGGTTAATACATAATCGAGGTATTTATTGTTACCTTCATTAGCAAAAAATAAAATACAACCCATTTTAAATTTACAGTATGTTTGTAATGGTCTTTTATCATTAATATGTTTTTTCGTTCTTGGTTTTCGTTTAAGATAACGTCGATTTCTTCGGGGTACTTGTAAATAAAGTAAATAAATATTTTCGCATTAGTTCTCATTTTTTGATTAATTTTATACGTCCAGTGAGTACGAGATGATGGAGAAGTGTCAGTGTATTTTTTAAATGGTGTGTCTGTACATGATATGTCATTAATGTATATAAGCTACTTTTCAAATATTCAAGCGGTCGCCGACACATTTTCGTTTTTTGTGGTATGGTTAGAGAAGTAGTTGATTCTTCAACAGAAAAAACATATGCCATTTCAGGAAAGTCTGATAATGTACAACATGTATTATCATTTTTGGTGGAAGTAGGATGGTAGATGAGTTGGCCTTGTTCTACAAAAAAATGATAATTTTGAGGCATAATATGAACCAAAACATTTTTCATTATTATTATTGACATCACACTTATAGACGGCCATAGAGTATGGTATGAGTGGTGAAGATTCTTTTTCTATTGCCTCTCTTTTATGGTCTAGTATCAGTTTTTACTTATTTCTATCTGATTAGGTGAAAAATATATAAATAAATAAAACCAAAGAATAATACTAAGAATAGTTAGAATAACGATATATAAAATTTCATAGATACAAATTTTTTGTGTAATTAAACAACATTTATTTTAGTAACTATTCTTTGCGATGGTAAATCTGGAGTGGTAAGACTATTTATAAATAAATGATAATAAATATTATGGGGATTATTAGTATTACATGATGATATGTCTGATAGTACAATTTGAGCTTCTTGCAGAGTTAACTGTAATCCCTCTTCATATTCTCCATTCTCTCTCTCTCTCGTGTGTAGGTGTGGGACAATTGTCTTTATTCATAGTACATCTCATACTTTCTATATCCCATTGCTGTTTATTGGGTGTTCTAAAAATATGGACACATTCCAACGAAATCTGAATCATAGTTGTCGACAAATGCTTAATACCATCTTTTATTTTAGATTCATTTTCTTTTAAAAGTTTTTCAAATATTTTAATTAACTTTTCATCTTTTTTTGTAATTTTAATTAAAAAACTTCTTGGGATTGCCCAATATTGACCGTGCGATGGTGAGGTTAGATAACCCTAACGTTGGAGGAGGTGGTAACACTTTAAAATTTCAAATATAACAATAATAAGACTAAATAAGTCGATGGCAAGCTTATCAACTTGATAAGCTTGAAATATGCTGATAAATAAGCTGATATTTTGAAATATGAATAGACAAATTAAGCTCTTGTTCTCTTATTTTATTATTATTATTATATATATATATGTAAATATATATATATATATATATATATATATATATATATATATATATATATATATATATATATATATATATATATATATATATATATATATATATATATATATATATATATATAAAATATATAAATGTCGTACCTAGTAGCCAGAACGCACTTCTCAGCCTACTATGCAAGGCCCGATTTGCCTAATAAGCCAAGTTTTCATGAATTAATATATTTTCTCTAATTTTTTTCTTATGAAATGATAATGCTACCATTTCATTATGTATGAGGTCAATTTTTCTTTATTGGAGTTAAAATTAACATAGATATATGCAGGCGATGAGTCACAATAACGTGGCTGAAGTATGTTGACCAGACCACTACTAGAAGTTGAAGGGACGACGACGTTTCGGTCCGTCCTGGACCATTCTCAAGTCGATTGTGCAGAGGTGCAGCAAGCAGAGGTGCAGCATAATCCACTAAAGATCTGATGTATGCAAGGTACATCATTTTGACAATTGTGACATTGGCACCATAGCCTGAGTGATAACCTGCAACATCTCCAAGAGGGCTTATGGAGCCTCTCTTTATACTGACGGCAGAGTCTGAATACAAAAGGACAATGCAAGGCAAATTTTAAGGTATTTGAATCTGTTAACATAGTCGAGCTGGGAGCCATCATACAGTTGCATCTTGTGAACAGCTCCTCCCTGCCTGGGTGGACACCCGTTTAATATCTTTGTTTCCTCTGCTGAGATGTGACTAAACCTAAGTCCTGACATGAGACTAATATAGAGTTAAGAGTGTTCTGCATGTTAGCATAACAAGTAGTGTGTATCATTATATCATCAGCATACCCAGTAGTGTGTATCATTATATCATCATGTATGATGATACATGATACAAGGAGGTCTAAATTGTTCGATCAAACGATCTAAATTGGGTACTGAAATATGGTCAAAAGATTGGTGGATGTCGTTTAATACTGACAAATGTAAGGTTTAAAGGATAGGTAATGACGATAGATCGAGTTACAAGAAATAAGCTAGATGCATGCATGGTGCTGAGATTGTGAAGTCGAATTATGAAAGGGGTCTGGGAGTTATGATTAGTAAGAATTTAAAACAAAAACAATCAGTGAATAAATGTTCGTAATAAGGCAAACCGAACACTGGGATTTATGCATTGAAACATATTAGTAATAATTAAGATATCGGTTTATTGTTCTTCATATATATCTTGCTCTGGGTAGGCTTCATTTAGTTTTATATGAACTTCACTTTTGGTGTACGTCTGATACCATACTACTTGTGAGGGAGGAAATGTATATTTTTACCTCTCAGAATGTTTGGTAATATGTTTATTTGTGATGTGTGTCTATGTATATATTAACACGTTGTACTGAACGGGGTGAGAATAGCTTGAGCTACCTCATCCCTTTGTGTGTATTTTACCTCAATAAACTTATTTCAATTTCAATTTCAATTCAATTTCACTTTTGGTCACAGTATATACACAGCATGGATATAAATTTACTAGAATGCGTCCAGCGGAGGATAACAAAGTTAATACCCCAAATTATAAACCTGTCATATGAAGAAAGATTGTCAAAGCTTAAATTACATTCTCTAGAAAGACAAAGAATTATAGGGGTGACAATGTGGTTTATGTTTTTGTTGATTTGTTTCTATATTTTCATAAATAAATCATGCTTAGTGTCTTATACCAAGATCTACAATAATTTTACAAGGTTTAAAATAATAGGCTCATTATATTTATGTTTTTCATACAGGAATTATACGTTAATATAACATTATAATAACGTAATGATGTCGTGTAAAAAACGTTATATTGACGACATATAAATGTTATATTTATATTATAAGAACGTAAATTGGATTGGTTTACATAAAGTAAACAAAAAAAAAAGGAAATGTTGACTGAAAATTGTTTATTTTTATATATAAAGCATGAAAACATTATA